>NC_135963.1:4197260-4317755 GCF_053455715.1 Rhinoraja longicauda
TAGTGGAGCTCTAGGATTGTTGTGATGTTATTGAGGGGATCAGAGACCTGTCATCACCATCATCGGCGGTCACTGTAAGCGAGTGTGACTGTCCTCTCCATAGGGTCGGACGCCTGCCTGTGCATGACTTTGTTTAACGCGGGGGAGACCGGTGCACAGTCTGAATGGTGTCAAGTTAGGAACAGGCGACGTACAACGAGATCTGGGTGTCCTAGTGCATCAGTCAATGAAAGGAAGCATGCAGGTACAGCAGGCAGTGAAGAAAGCCAATGGAATGTTGGCCTTCATAACAAGAGGAGTTGAGTATAGGAGCAAAGAGGTCCTTCTGCAGTTGTACAGGACCCTAGTGAGACCGCACCTGGAGTACTGTGTGCAGTTTTGGTCTCCAAATTTGAGGAAGGATATTCTTGCTATTGAGGGCGTGCAGCGTAGGTTTACTAGGTTAATTCCCGGAATGGCGGGACTGTCGTATGTTGAAAGACTGGAGCGACTAAGCTTGTATACACTGGAATTTAGAAGGATGAGAGGGGATCTTATCGAAACGTATAAGATTATTAAGGGGTTGAGACACGTTAGAGGCAGGAAACATGTTCCCAATGTTGGGGGAGTCCAGAACCAGGGGCCACAGTTTAAGAATAAGGGGTAGGCCATTTAGAACAGAGATGAGGAAAAACCTTTTCAGTCAGAGAGTAATGAATCTGTGGAATTCTCTGCCTCAGAAGGCAGTGGAGGCCAATTCTCTGAATGCGTTCAAGAGAGAGCTAGATAGAGCTCTTAAGGATAGCGGAGTCAGGGGGTGTGGGGAGAAGGCAGGAACGGGGTACTGATTGAGAATGATCAGCCATGATCACATTGAATGGTGCTGCTGGCTCGAAGGGCCGAATGGCCTCCTCCTGCACCTATTGTCTATTGTCTGCCGCGGCCTTCATCCATCCGCCTTCCCAGCCGTTGTGACGCTCCACTAAAGTCGGCCGTCATCCTCCCTCCACCTGTTCCACCGTTGAGGTCTTGGTTGGATTGCTCTTTGTCATGGACCTCCCCTCCCCCTCGACCTTACCCCCATGGGTGACCCTACCAGGAGCGTAGCTCCAGACGGCATCGGCCTCAGGATCTCAGGACCACACACAAACTTCTGCACTTCGACAAGGTGTCAGTCCACGGAGAAGCAGGGACTTGTGAATTGCCGTTGACGGGCATAGAACGGGCAACAAGGCTGCTTCTAGGCGGATGGCATCAATTAGGGCGCAGCGGTAGAGTTCAATCCCGACTACGGGCGCTGTCCGCACGGAGTTTGTACGTTCTCCCCGTGACCTGCGTGGGTTTTCTCCGGGTGCTCCGGTTTCCTCCCGCACTCCAAAGGCGTGCAGGTTTGTAGGTTAATTGGCTTGGTATAAATGTAAGATTGGCCCCAGTGTGTGTGGGATAGCGTTAGTGTGCGGGGATCGCTGGTCGGCGCGGACTCGGTGGGCCAAAGGTCATGTTTCCGCGCTGTAACTCTAAACTAAACTAAACTAAAACCAAAATCCAGCAGGATGTACAAGGGTTTATTGGCCACAATGTTTTTACAGATGATGGTTTGGACTACATGCCAGAAGTGGTCATTACAAATGAAATGGCCAGTGAAGCACATCTCTGGGACTATAAAAATCCACTTATTGTTAAGCTGGAAAGGGGACAGAGAAGATTGCTTCTCTCCAGAGATGCTGCCTGTCCCGCTGAGTTACTCCAGCAATTCTTTCCTACAGATGTAAGAGGATGTTGCCAGGACTCGAGGGTCTGATCGACGGGGAGAAGTTGAGCAGGCTGGGACGCTGTTCCTTGGAGCGCAGAAGGACGAGGGGTGAACTACCTTGGGTAAGCAAAACAAAGAATATCACCACTACTTGTCACCTGTGCCCAAGGTCGCCAACTGTCCCGTATTAGCCGGGACATTCCGTATTTTGGTCTAAATTGGTTTGTCCCGTACGGGACCGCCCTTGTCCCGTATTAGGCCCGGGGGGCATTGTAGGCCCGGAAGCTGTGGGCCTGGACGCTGTAGGCCCAGACACTGTAGGCCCGGACAGTGAAGGTCCAGACACTGTAGGTCTGAACACTGTAGGCCTGGACGCTGTATCATATCATATACATACAGCCGGAAACAGGCCTTTTTTCGGTCCTCCAAGTCCATGCCGCCCAGCGATCCCCGTACATTAACACTATCCTACACCCACTAGGGACAATTTTTACATTTACCCAGCCAATTAACCTACATACCTGTACGTCTTTGGAGTGTGGGAGGAAACCGAAGATCTCGGAGTAAACCCACGCAGGTCACGGGGAGAACGTACAAACTCCTTACAGTGCAGCACCCGTAGTCAGGATCGAACCTGAGTCTCCGGCGCTGAAATCACTGTAAAGCAGCAAATCTACCGCTGCGCTACCGTGCCGCTACCGTAGGTCCGGACAGTGAAGGTCCGGACAGTGTAGGCCCGGAGGCCTGGGCGCCGACCTAATGGAGGTTGCGTAGCAACCCGCCTCCCGGCCCGGGCGGCCGCCATTGGTGGAGCGGGAGCACGTAGCCGCTGGCTGGGTGAGGTCACGTGGGGCGCGGGGCGGGTGACGTCACTTTGTCCCTTATTTGGGAGTGAGATAGTTGGCAACCCCCTACCTGTGACAATAAGCATCATTCATTCATTCCAAAGGAGTATAAAACGTGAGAGGACTAGATCGGGTAGATGCACAGTCTTTTGCCCAAAGTAGGGGAATCGAGGACCGGAGAGCATAGGTGTAAGGTGAGGGGGGAAGGATTTAATTGGAACCTGAGGGGTAACTTTGTGACACAAATGTTGATGGTGGGTGTATGGAACGAGCTGCCAGAGGAGGTAGTTGAGGCTGGGACTATTCCAACATTTAAGAAACAGTTAGACAGGTATGTGGGTAGAACAGGTCTGGAGAGACATGGGCCAAACGCGGGCAGGTAGGGCTGGTGTAGATGGGACATTGTTGGCCCAGTGTGGGCAAGTTGGGCCGAAGGGCCTGTTTCCAAACTGTATCACTCCCTGACTCTTTGACTCTATGTCTCTATGAATCTATGACTATGACACTTCCCATCTCTAGATACAATTTTATTTCGGATCACAGTTCTAAAGATGTCCGAGCAACACAATTCACGAGAAACATTTGCGATAGAAAATTGGCCCGATAATTTCAGTAGACACGAGCGATATTTTTAAGGTAGAGATTGTTAGGTTCTTGACTGGTACGGGTGTCAGGGGTTATGGGGAGAAGGCAGGAAAATGGGGTTAGGAGGGAGAGATAGATCAGCCATGATTGAATGGCGGAGTAGACTTGATGGGCCGAATGGTCTAATTCTGCTCCTAGAACTTATGAACTTATGAAGGGGTAACTCAGCAGGTCAGGCAGCATCTCAGGAAAGAAGGAATGGGTGACGTTTCGGGTCGAGACCCTTCTTCAGCCTAAGAAGGGTCTCGACCCGAAACGTCACCCATTCCTTCTCTCCTGAGATGCAGCCTGACCTGCAGAGTTACTCCAGCGTTTTGTGAAATAAATACCTTCGATTTGTACCAGCATCTGCAGTTATTTTCTTATACAACTTATGAAGGGACTGCAGAACTCTGGAGAACATAGATAGGTTATGTTTTGGGTCGGGGCCCTTCTTGTTATCTATGGGGCAGTGGTAGAGTTGCTGCCTTAAACATTTGGAGACCTCAGTTCACTCCTGACTATGAGTGCTGTCTGTGCAGAGTTTGCACGTTCTCTCTGTGACCTGCATGGGGAAACTCCATACAGACAGCACCCGTAGTCAGGACCGAACCTGGGTCTCTGGTGCTGTAAGGCAGCAACTCTACCGCTGCGCCACTGTGCCACTCTAAACAAATCTGCAAATTGTAAATTGTTCTTTGCGTGTAGAATAGTGTGAGTGTGCGGGGATCGCTGGTCTGTGCGGACTCGGTGGGCCGAAGGGCCTGTTTCCGCGCTGAATCTGCAAAGTGTAGTTTAGTTTCATTTCGAGATACAGCGTGGAAACAGGCCCTTCGGCCCACCGAGTCCGCGCCGACCAGCGATCCCCGCACCTAAACACTATCCTACACACACTGGGGACAATTCGCTTTTATTCCAGGTCAATTAACCTACAAACCTGTGCGTCTTTGGAGTGTGGGAGGAAACCGGAGATCTCGGGGAAAACCCACGCGGGTCACGGGGAGAACGAAACTCAGTAGGAGCAACTCAGCGGGACAGGCAGCATCTCCGGAGAGAAGGAACGGGTGACGTTTCGGCTCGAGACCCTTCTTCAGACCCGAACCGTCACCCATCCCTTCTCTCCGGAGATGCTGCCTGTCCCGCTGAGTTACTCCGGCATTTTGTGTCTACTTTCGATTCAATCCAGCGCCTGCAGTTCCTTCTTGACACATTCTGTGCTCAGTACTCTGACTGATGAAGGCCAATCTGTGCGCCTGTAAAATCCTGCAGTTGACCTGCCTCGGCTTTGCCACGTCTAATTTTAATTCGGTTCCCCGGCAATTGTGATATTTTATTCTTTCCTTCCATCTGCTCGAGTAAAAAAAGGTTGCAACGAGGAAAAAAGATGCGCGACCAAAAGATGTGGAAGTGGTTAAGAGACAAACAGATGGTTGCTAACAAGACGTTTTGTCATGGAGAGCCTGTCTTGGGAGTCTCATGTGAAGAAAGTCAGCCGCCAATCGCAGCTGATTGCACGTGTTCCCTGATGCTATCCCGATAGAAACGATCAAGGTAGAGAGAACCGAAGGTAAGACACAAAATGCTGGAGTAACTCAGCGGGACAGGAACCATCCCTGGAGAAAAGGAATGGATGACGTTTCATTGTATACACTGGACTGTCATATGTTGAAAGACTGGAGCGACTAGGCTTGTACACACTGGAATTTAGAAGGATAAGAGGGGATCTTATCGAAACATAGAAGATTATTAAGGGGTTGGACACGTTAGAGGCAGGAAACATGTTCCCAATGTTGGGGGAGTCCAGAACAAGGGGCCACTGTTTAAGAATAAGGGGTAGGCCATTTAGAACTGAGATGGGGAAAAACTTTTTCAGTCAGAGAGTTGTGAATCTGTGGGATTCTCTGCCTCAGAAGGCAGTGGAGGCCAATTCTCTGAAGGCATTCAAGAAAGACCTAGATAGAGTTCTTAAGGATAGCGGAGTCAGGGGGTATGGGGAGAAGGCAGGAACGGGGGTACTGATTGAGAATGATCAGCCATGATCACATTGAATGGCGGTGCTGGCTCGAAGGGCCGAATGGCCTCCGCCTGCACCTATTGTCTATTGTCTATTGTCTATTTCTCTCTCGTCTCCCTCTCCCCGACTCTCAGTCCGAAGAAGGGTCTCGGCCCGAAACGTCACCCATTCCTTTCCTCCAGAGATGGTGCCTGTCCCGCTGAGTTACTCCAGCTTTTCGTGTCCATCTAATAGGAAAGGCCCATGAATTTGCACATTTCAAGGGGCGGGGAGGAACAAATGACTTGAGACTCACGGGTGCAATCTTTTCGAACACTGACAAACTTCCAAGCTTGAAAGGGTTCAGAAAGGATTTACGAGGATGTTGCCAGGACTAGAGGGTGAGAGCTACAGGGAGAGGTTGAGCAGGCTGGGTCTCTATTCGATGGAGCGCAGGAGGATGAGGGGAGATCTGAAAGAGGTGTACAAAATCATGAGAGGAATAGATCGGGTAGATGCACAGAGTCTCTTGCCCAGAGTAGGGGAATCGAGGACCAGAGGACAAAGGTTCAAGCTGAAGGGGAAAAGATTTAATAGGAATCTGAGGGGTAACTTTTTCATACAGAGGGTGGTGGGTGTATGGAACGAGCTGCCGGATGAGGTAGTTGAGGCTGGGACTATCCCAACGTTTAATAGACAATAGACAATAGGTGCAGGAGTAGGCCATTCGGCCCTTCGAGCCAGCACCGCCATTCACCGTGATCATGGCTGATCATTCTCAATCAGTACCCCGTTCCTGCTTTCTCCCCATATCCCCTGACTCCGCTATCCTTAAGAGCTCTATCTAGCTCTCGAATGTATTCAGAGAATTGGCCTCCACTGCCCTCTGAGGCAGAGAATTCCACAGATTCACAACTCTCTGACTGAAAAAGTTTTTCCTCATCTCTGTTTAAGAAACAGTTAGACAGGTGCATGGATAGGACAGGTTTGGAGGGATACGGACCAAGCGCGGGCAGGTGGGACTAGTGCAGCTGGGACATTGTTGGCCGGTGTGGGCGAGTTGGGCCGAATGGCTTGTTTCCACGCTGTATCAGACTGTATCACTCTATGACTCGTAACATCACAGCCCCAGAGTATTTGTTATTCAAACGAGATGGCAGGTCAACATAATTTCAGCTTTAATGAATTGGCCATTAAACGCTGGGAAACGTTTGTTAGGTGATTATGAGTCGTTTGTGTCTGATTGATTAGGCAGAGTAACAGGACACAAGAGTAGAGTGTCACTGTAGATCACTAGGGACATCGTGAAGCTGGAGAACACGCACAGAGGCTGTCTCTTGCCCAGAGTAGGGCCGATCGAGGACCAGAGGATGCGTAGGAAAATAACTGCGGATGCTGGTTAAAATCAACGGTGGACACAAAAAGCTGGAGTAACTCAGCGGGTCAGGCAGCATCTCGGGAGAGAAGGAATGGGTGACGTTTCGGGTCAAGACCCTTCTTCAGACTGATGTCGGCAGAGGGGGCGGGACAAAGATAGGATGTAGTCGGAGACGGGAAGACTAGTGGGAGAACTGAAACTAGTGGGAGAAGTGGAATTCACTGCCTCAGAAGGCAGTGGAGGCCAAGTCTCTGAATGCATTCAAGAGAGAGCTAGAGATCTGGGAAAGAGGAGGGGAAGAGAGGGACAGAGGAACTATCTAAAGTTCTATGGCCTAAAGTTCTAAAGTTGTAAAGCGTCTTTGAGTGTTTGAAAAGCGCTATATAAATGTAATGCATTATTATTATTATTATTATTATTAAAGTGGGAGAAGTCGACGTTCATACCGTTGGGCTGCAAACTGCCCAGGCGAAATATGAGGTGCTGTTCCTCCAATTTCCGGCGGGCCTCACTATGGCACTGGAGGAGGCCCATGGCAGGAAGGTCAGACTGGGAGTGGGATGGGGAGTTGAAGTGCTCAGCCACCGGGAGACCAGTTTGGCCAACGCGGACCGAGCGCAGGTGTTGAGCGAAGTGATCGCCGAGCCTGCTCTGCCGCTGCACCACTGTGCCATTCAATGTGTATTACTGCAGATAAGCACAGCAGCTAGCCAGTGGTATGAACGTCGACTTCTCCAACATTAGATAGTTCCTCTGTCCCTCTCTTCCCTTCCCCCTTCCCAGTTCTCCCTCTATCTTCCTGTCTCCACCTATATCCTTCCTTTGTCCCGCCCCCCTCGCATCAGTCTGAAGAAGGGTCTCGACCCGAAACGTCACCCATTCCTTCTCTCCTGAGATGCTGCCTGACCCGCTGAGTTACTCCAGCATTTTGTGAATAAATACCTTCGATTTGTACCAGCATCTACAGTTATTTTCTTATACTACAGCAGCTAGCATGGATGTTATGGGCCGAAGGGCCCATTGCTGTGCTGCGTGACTCCACGACACTATCCCCTCTATCCCTAGATGCTGTCTTCCTTGCCTTTGCTTAATTTTCACTGCACACATGTGGGATTTTTTTGCTGTTCATTTCAGCAAGGTCACCACTTCTCAATGGCCAGAGGCAATAAGCAGACGATTAAACACCTTCTCGTCTCGTTTTGCATGTCGGAAGAGAAACCAGCCAGATAAGACACAAAAAAAACAACTTTTTTTTAAATTCATCGGGGCCACCTAACTTAGGGGTGAAACAATTTGCAGTCATAGTTGACAAATTCTTGATTAATTAATCTACACATTTAATCGTGTAGAACGATCTTGTAAAATAATTGAGACTAGAGTTTATCTCTACAGGGTCTGCCACAGTAATTTTCTCAGCTCAGATCCACCAGCTGAATATCTAGATAAGACTCCACATTTTAAGGTGAGAGGGGGAAGGTTTAATAGGAACCTGAGGGGCATCGACTTCACACAGAAGGGTGGTCGGTATCTGGAGCGAGCTATCAGAGGAGGGATGAAGGAACTGCAGATTAGTTGTTGGACAAGTCCTACCTGCCTGCGTTGGCCTTTATTTTCTCTAGGCATTTCGGCTTTGGGCCTGGATGGAGTGGATGTGGAGAGGATGTTTCCACTGGTGGGAGAGTCTAGGACTAGAGGTCACAGCCTCAGAATTAAAGGACGTCCCTTTAGGAAGGAGATGAGGAGGAATTTCTTTAGTCAGAGGGTGGTGAATCTGTGGAATTCATTGCCACAGAAGGCTGTGGAGGCCAAGTCAGTGGATATATTTAAGGCAGAGATAGATAGATTCTTGATTGGTGCGGGTGTCAGGGGGTTAGACAATAGACAATAGACAATAGATAATAGACAATAGACAATAGACAATAGACAATAGGTGCAGGAGGAGGCCATTCAGCCCTTCGAGCCAGCACCGCCATTCAATATGATCATGGCTGATCATTCTCAATCAATACCCCGTTCTTGCCTTCTCCCCATACCCCCTGACTCCGCTATCCTTAAGAGCTCTATCTAGCTCTCTCTTGAATGCATTCAGAGAATTGGCCTCCACTGCCTTCTGAGGCAGAGAATTGGAGAGAACGGAGTGGAGAGGGAAAGATAGATCAGCCATGATAGAATGGTCTAATGGCCTAATCCTGCTCCGACCACATGAACCTTTAGACTTTAGAGATACAGTGCGGAAACAAGGCCTTCAGCCCATCAAGTCCGTGCTGACCAGCCATCACACAGTCTGAAGAAGGGTCTCGACCCGAAACGTCGTCCATTCCTTCTCTCCTGAGATGCTGCCTGACCTGCTGAGTTACTCCAGCATTTTGTGAATATATACCTTTGATTTGTACCAGCATCTGCAGTTATTTTCTTACACTCACCCCGTACACTAGCAGTATCCTAGACACACGAGCTACAATTTACAGTGTTTTACCAAAGCCAATTAAACCACAAACCTGCACGTCTTCAGAGTGCGGAGGGAAACCGGAGCACCCGGAGAAAACCCACGCAGGTCACGGGGAGAACGTACAAACTCTGTACAGACAGCGCCCTTGGTCACGATCGAACCCGGGTCTCCGGCGCTGTGAGGCAGCAACACTAACGCTGCGCCACCGTGCCGCCCTGAACCTTTCCGCTCCATCCTAGGAGCTGGATCAGACAGGTACTATAACAACATCTAAAGGACATTTGGATGGGGACATGGGTTGGAAAGGTTGATGGAACCTTTGGGTGTCGCTGGTGGCACGGTGGTGCAGCGGCAGAGTTGTTGCCTCACAGCGCCAGAGACCCCGGTTCCATCCTGACTACGGGCGCTGTCTGTAGGGAGTTTGTACGTTCTCCCCGTGACCTGCGTGGGTTTTCTCCGGGTGCTCCGGTTTACTCCCAAATCTCAAAGACGTGCAGGTTTGTAAGTTAATTGGCTTTGGTTAAAGATTGTAAATTGTCCCCAGTGTGTGTAGGATAGCGTTAGTGTGCGGGGATCACTGGTCGGCGCGGACTTGTTGGGCTGAAGGGCCTGTTTCTGGGCTGCATCTCTAACCTAAAGTAAATTAAGGAATTATTAAATTGGTTTGTTCTGTATGGGACCGCCCTTGCCCCGTATTAGGCCCGGGGGGACGCTGTGGGTCCCGACATTGTAGGCCCCGACACTGTAGGCCCCGACCCTGTAGGCCCCGACACTGTAGGCCCCGACACTGTAGGCCCGGACACTGTAGGCCCGCACACTGTAGGCCCGGACACTGTAGGCCCCGACGCTGTAGGCCTCGACACTGTAGGCCTCGACCCTGTAGGCCCCGACATTGTAGGCCCGGACACTGCAGGCCCGGACACTGTAGGTTCAGACGCTGTAGGCCCGGACGCTGTGGGCCCGGACGCTGTAGGTTCCGACAGTTTAGGTTCCAACACTCTAGCTTTCCGCCATTTTAACTCCGGACAGTATAGGCTCGGAGGCCCCGGGCGTCACCTGACCGAGGTTGCATAGCAACCCGCCTCCCGGCCCGGACGGCCGCCATTGGTGGAGCGGGAGCGTGTGGCCGCTGGCTGGGTGAGGTCACGTGGGACGCGGGGCGGTGACGTCACCTCATGTCCCTTATTTGGGAGTGAAGTAGTTGGCAACCCCTGGTTGAAAACCAGAAATAGACACAAAATGTTGGAGTAACTCAGCGGGTGTAATTTATGACAGGACCTGGTTCGATCTCAAGACTCCTGCCTTTCTGCGATTCATCCGCTGCTACTGCCTTCACCTTTGCGGGGAGAGGAGAGGAAGGGAGGAGAGTTTCGGCATGTGTCTTGGGGTCGGAGGCTGGGCGTGCTGGTGGGCCTGCACACTGTCAGGAATAATTAGCGGCTGTTGCAAGAGGTAAACAGAGCTGGCCCCCGTCTGACGGTGACTAATGAGACCAGGTGAAGGTCACAGGGCTCTGACCAGACCGGAGATTAGTCACGATGTGCCAGGATCGGAGTCACACCAGGTCGACAGAGGAGCGTTGCAAAGCGAAGCGGATAGTCTAGCAGATGGGTCAAGTGTGTATACTTGTCTTACGCACTGACAAGGAAACAATCAAATACTTGCCCTTGTTTTCTTTAGGTAACTTTAGTGGAGTTTAGTTTTCTTTAGGTAACTTTAGTTTAGTTGAGTTACTTTAGTTTACTCTACTTTTAGTATAGTTTAGTTTAGATTAGTTTACTATAGTTTAGTTTAATTCAGGTTACTTCAGTGATACAGTGCAGAAACAGGCCCTTCGGCCCACCGGGTCCGTGCCGATCAGCGATCCCCGCACGCTTTACACTATCCTACACACACACTAGGGACAATTTACGTTTATACCAAGCCAATTAACCGACAAACCTGCACGTCTTTGGAGTGTGGGAGGGAACTGAAGAGTGTCGGAGAAAACCCACGCAGGTAACGGTGAGAACGTACAAAACCCAAGCGGGTCACGGGGAGAACGTACAAACTCCGTACAGACAGCGCCCATAGTCGGGATTGAACCCGAGTCTCTGGCGCTGTGAGGCAGCAACTCTACCGCTGCACCACCGTGCCACTTAAACTTGTTCACTTTAGTTTAGTTTACTTTAGTTTAGTTTAACTTAGGGTTCTAAAGTTACCCCTCAGGTTCCTATTACATCTTTCCCCCCTCACCTTAAACCTATGTCATCAGGATCTTGATTCCCCTACTCTGGGCAAGAGACTCTGTGCGTCTTTGCTTGACGTATTCCTCTCATGATTTTACACGCGTCTTATAAGATTGCCCCTCATCCCCCCTGCGCTCCAACGAACAAAGTCCCGGCCTACTCAACCTTACGAGGGGAAGAAACTCTTTCCTGACTCCCTCCCACGGAGCACAAACAGTTAAAAAAAAAATCGTGGCAAAATTAAACCACTGAAACAGTGAAAAGGCACCAAATGAAGTAAGAGAGCTTCGAACCTTCCAGCTATGTTCCTCTGTTAATTAGCGCAATGATGAAGATTGCTCCCTTTGATTCAATCTTTGTGCTCCAGTCATCAGAAGTGGCTCGGCTGCCAAGCATGAGTTCCACAAGACAAACTGTTCAATTGGATATCTGCAGCTCCTGCTAGTTCTCTGCCGAAATCCATAGACTTTCTGTGACAATGTCATTAGCCGCACTCGAGTTGGCCCAGTATTTGTCAGCTTCGCAGAACACAGATGTCCCAGTTGACTCTTTCCCCCCCCCCCCCCCCCCCGAACATGAACATGTAACGAAAATGTAGATTTAGATTTAGAGATACAGCGTGGAAACAGGCCCTTCGGCCCACCGGGTCCGCGCCGCCCAGCGATCCCCGCGCACTAACACTATCCTACACACACTAGGGACAATTTTTACATTTGCCCAGCCAATTAACCTACGTACCTGCACGTCTTTGGAGTGTGGGAGGAAACGGAAGATCTCGGAGAAAACCCACGCGGGTCACGGGGAGAACGTACAAACTCCGTACAGACGGCGCCCGTAGTCGGGATCGAACCCGGGTCTTAGTGTCTAAGATAGACACAGAAAGTTGGAGTAACATCGAAACATAGAAACATAGAAAATAGGTGCAGGAGGAGGCCATTGTGATCATGGCTGAACATCCACAATCAGTACCCCGTTCCTGCCTTCTCCCCATACCCCCTGACTCCGCTATCTTTAAGAGCTCTATCTAACTCTCTCTTGAAAGCATCCAGAGAATTGGCCTCCACTGCCTTCTGAGGAAGAGAATTCCACAGATTTACATCTCTCTGGGTGAAAATGTTTTTCCTCATCTCCGTTCTAAATGGCCTACCCCTTATTCTGAAACTGTGGCCCCTGGTTCTGGACTCCCCCAACATTGGGAACATGTTTCCTGCCTCTAACGTGTCCAATCCCTTAATAATCTTATATGTTTCGATAAGATCCTCTCTCATCCTTCTAAATTCCAGTGCATACAAGCCTAGTCGCTCGAGTCTTTCAACATACGACAGTCCCGCCATTCCGGGAATTAACCTAGTGAAACTACGCTGCACGCCCTGAATAGCAAATTTCAAGATCAATTTATAAATGTTCAATAAACGAAAAAAATGTTTAAAAAAACGTACTGGGCCAGATTATTTTACCAACCAAGCAACATTAGTGATATTGGGTAAAAAATATAATTTTGTATATGAAATTGAGGCTCACCTCAATGATTATATTTGATGAAAAGGTTCATGATTCAAAGTTTTGCCAATTGAGGAACTATGTACAAAAGTAGGCGTGGTTATGCTAACTCTCCCAAACACTGGCACGGTAATTGGAGGCCAATTCACTGGATGTTTTCAAGAGAGTTAGATTTAGCTCTTCGGGCTAACGGAATCAAGGGATACTGGGAGAAAGCAGGAACGGGGTACTGATTGTGGACGATCAGCCGTGATCACATTGAATGGCGGTGCTGGCTCGAAGGGCCAAATGGCCTCCTCCTGCACCTATTTTTCCTAAGTTTCTGTGTTTCTATGATAGTGCCTTTATGCACACAGCATTATTATCCTGCGACTTAATGCAGGCCGGGATTATTAAGATTTATTTATAGTAAATCATTGCACCATATTTTCTATTCAAAGAGCAATGAATGACTTTCATCACATTACTTCCAGTTAATTAATGCATTACTTTCTCAGTGGAATTGTCTGGGTCCATTTTCCAATGTCTCATTTGGACCCACTTTATCAATACCACATTCATTATAAATGCTAAGTAGATTAAGTATCAAATGAATTATGGAAATCAATTTTTTCAGAAAGTTCAATTAGTGCAAAACTGAATTCCAAGCCACTCTCTGATAATGGTCAAAGATTTCAAAGTTATATTTTAATAAGAATTATAGGTCGGGCACGGTGGCGCAGCGGTAGATTCGCTGCCTCACAGCGCCAGAGACCCGGGTTCCATCCTGACCACGGGCGCTTGTCTGTGGGGAGTTTGTACGTTCTCCCCGTGACCCTGGAGACGAAGAGGGATTTCTTTAGGCAGGGGGCAGCCATTCTCCGGGTAACGAAATTCCTCCTCATCTCCAATCTAAAGGTACGACCTTTTATTCTGTGGCCTCTTGTCCTAGACTCTCTCACTAGTGGAATCATCCTCTCCACATCCACTCTATCCAGGCCTTTCACTATTTGGTAAGTTTCAATGAGGTCCCCCCTCATTCTTCTAAACTCCCAGCGAGTACAGGCCCAGTGCCGACAAAAGCTCATCATAGGTTAACCCACTCATTCCTGGGATCATTCTCGTAAACCTCCTCTGGACCCTCTCCAGAGCCAGCACATCCTTCCTCAGATATGGGGCCCAAAACAGCACACAATATTCCAAACGCGGTCTGACCAGCGCCTTATAGAGCCTCAGCGTGACATCCCTGTTTTTATACTCTTGTCCTCTTCAACAGATTCACCACCCTCTGATTAAAGAAATTCCTCCTCATCTCCATTCTAAAGGTACGTCCTTTTATTCTGAGGCTGTGCCCTTTGGTCCTAGACTCTTCCACTAGTGGAAACATTCTCTCCACATCCACTCTATCCGGGCCTTTCACTATTCGGCAAGTTTCAATGAGGTCCCCCCCTCATCCTTCTAAACTCCAGCGAGTACAGGCCCAGTGCTGACAAACGCTCATCATATGTTAACCCACTCATCCACGTACCATCCTCACCACATCCACTCTGTCTTGGCCATAAAGCGTGGAAATAAGCCCTTCGGCCCAACATGCCCACACTGGCCAACATGCTCCATCTATACAAGTCCCACCGGCCTGAGTTTGGCTGATAACCCTCTAAACCTACTCCCTATCCATGTACCTGTCTGACTGTTTCTTAAACGTTGCGTTAGTCCCAGCCTCAACTACCCCCTCCGGCAGGTCGTTCCATACACCCACCGCCCTTTGTGTGAAAACGTTGCCCCTCAGGTTCCTATTAAATCTTTCCCCCCCTCACCTTAAGCCTTTGTCCTCTAGTTCTTTGTCCATTACCATCCAGAGAGTTGTAAATCTGTGGAATTCTCTGCCGCAGAAGGCAGTGGAGGCCAATTCACTTTTTTTTTCCCCAAGAGAGAGTTTGATTTAGCTCTTAGTGCCTAACGGAATCAAGGGATTTGGGAGAAAAAGCAGGAACGGGGTACTGATTTTAGATGATCAGCCACGATCACAGTGAATGGCGGTGCTGCTTGAAGGGCCGAATGGCCTCCTCCAGCATTCTATGTTTCTATGTTTCTATGTTTCTCGATTGGCCGACTCACCAGACTTCCATACAGCCCCACGATTAAACACAGCCCAGCAAGTCTGCTCGGGCAGATACCACATTCCACAAGTTGTGCCAAATTTGTAAATGGAGTCCAATATCCCTAAGGTACAATAACATTTGTCTCCTTTCTTTCTTCCTTTTCAAGCCCTCCCCCCCACTTTGTGACACATGATGCCACTTTGTCACGGCTGATTCGGAAGCCTGGTGGATTATGGGTTGTAGATAGGGTTGCCATCTGTCCCGTATTAGCTGGGACATCCCATATTTTGGGCTAAATTGGTTTGTGCTCATCAATATCCACAGAAATATTCCATGTAATTTAACTTTTTTGACTTCTTCATGGCCATTAAAGCTTGGATGAGATTTGGGGGTGGGGTGTGTTTGCCCCTGCAGTTCCATGCCTTAACTTTTCTTTAAACTTACCCTCCACATAATTAGTAAGTCAGCAACAAGCAGTAAAGTCCAACTACAGTGAGAATCATCATTTCTTCAAACTATCCTGCACAAATCTGATGCATTATCACCTTGCAAGCAGGAACCTAAACATATCTCATTGTCATGCATTTCCAAGACCTAGTTATCTTTTTGCCTTTACTGACTGAAGAACATCACCCATTCCTTCTCTCCAGAGATGCTGCCCGTCCCGCTGAGTTACTCCAACGTTTTGTGTCTACCTTCACTGTAAACCAGCAAAGGAACATAGAAAATGGGTGCAGTAGGAGGCCATTTGGCCCTTTGAGCCATTAGTTTGACACCCAGTGAAGAAAGCCAATGGCATGTTGGCATTCATAACAAGAGGAGTTGAGTATAGGAGCAAAGAGATCCTTCTACAGTTGTACAGGGCCCTAGTGAGACCGCACCTGGAGTAATGTGTGCAGTTTTGGTCTCCAAATTTGAGAAAGGATATTCTTGCTATTGAGCTCGTGCAGCGTAGGTTTACTAGGTTAATTCCCGGAATGGCGGGACTGTCATATGTTGAAAGACTGGAGCGACTAGACACTGGAATTTAGAAGGATGAGAGGGGATCTTATCGAAACATATAAGATTATTAAGGGGTTGGACACGTTAGAGGCGGGAAACATGTTCCCAATGTTGGGGGAGTCCAGAACCAGGGCACACAGTTTAAGAATAAGGGGTAGGCCATTTAGAACGGAGATGAGGAAAAACGTTTTCAGTCATAGAGTTGTGAATCTGTGGAATTCTCTGCCTCAGAAGGCAGTGGAGGCCAATTCTCTGAATGCATTCAAGAGAGAGCTAGATAGAGCTCTTAAGGATAACGGAGTCAGGGGGTATGGGGGAGAAGGCAGGAACGGGGTACCGATTGATAATCATCAGCCATGATCACATTGAATGGCGGTGCTGGCTCGAAGGGCCGAATGGCCTCCTCCTGCACCTATTGTCTATTGTCAAACTAATCAAGAACCTGTCAATCTCTGCCTTAAAAAATACCCATAGACTTGGCCTCCACTGCCGTCCGTGCCAATGAATTCCACAGAATCACTGCCCTCTGGGTAAAGAAATTCCTCCTTGTTCCCCCATATTTTAAATACAACGTGGCAGGCAAAAATAAATTCTTCCAACCAGTTCCTGGTTTGTTTCTTTTAAGCTACCTTGTAGCCTGCAAACCTCAGGAGAAAATAATGATTCATAATTGACCCTGCCTGAAAACTTCTAACAAAATGAGCATTAAACCTTTATTCCTCCATTCCTTGCTCGTTGGTCTCTTGCTGCAGAAATGCACGAAGCACCTCATATCAAAAACAAGTTGCCTTGCACACCACGGGAATATTTTAAACACTTCACAAAACGAAAAGACATTTCTCGTGCAGGAAGGAACTGCAGATGCTGGTTTACACCGAAGGTAGACACAAACCGTTGGAGTAACTTAGCGGGACAGGCAGCATCTCTGGAGAGAAGGAACGGGTGACGTTTCGGGTCGAGACCCTTCTTCAGACTGAGGGTCATGTGGGAGAGGGAGGCACAGAGATTACAGAAGGGTAAGGCGTGAAAACGACAGATCAAAGGGGACGTAGATTGAGAAAAATGGAGAATGGTTCATTGTTAGCTCTGGTGGAAGGTGTCAACAAAAGCATACAATTAATCAGGAGGAGAGCGAAACCAGTCGTAGAATTAGGGACAGAGAGAGGGAAAGCAAAGTTAGAGAGGTCAATGTCCATACCGCTGGGGTGTAAGCTGCCCAAATGAAATATGAGACGCTGTTCCTCCAATTTGCGCTGGGCCTCACTCTGACAGTGGAGGAGACCCAGGACAGAAAGGTCAGTGTGGGAATGGGAGGGGGAGTTAAAGTGTTTGGCAACCGGGAGCTCATGTAGGTCTAAGCGGTCTGAGCGGAGGTGTTCATACCACTGGGTTGTTTCAAGAGACTTGGAGAACCATAGTTCAGTGGTCCTGCCAAGATTGTTCAGGACTTCCGTGAGTAGGGTTGCCAACTGTCCCGTATTAGCCGTGACATCCCGTATATTGGGCTAAATTGGTTTGTCCCGC
This sequence comes from Rhinoraja longicauda, assembly GCF_053455715.1. NCBI lineage: Eukaryota > Metazoa > Chordata > Chondrichthyes > Rajiformes > Arhynchobatidae > Rhinoraja > Rhinoraja longicauda. The sequence continues at coordinate 4,214,617 of NC_135963.1, forward strand.
ACGGGACCGCCCTTGTCCCGTATTAGGCCCGGGGGGTACTGTAGGCCTGGATGTTCTAGGCCCGGATAGTGGAGGACCGGGGGGCACTGTAGGCCCAGACACTGTAGGCCCGGACACTGTAGGCCCGGACACTGTAGGCCCGGACACTGTAGGCCCGGACACTGTAGGCCCGGACACTGTAGGCCCGGACACTGTAGGCCCAGCAAATGTAGGCCCGGACACTGTAGGCCCGGACACTGTAGGCCCGGGGACCGCTGTAGGCCCGGACAGTGTAGGCCTGGAGGCCCGGGCGCTGCCTAATGGAGGTTGCGTAGCAACCCACCTCCCGGCCCGGGCGACCGCCATTGGTGGAGCGGGAGCACGTGGCCACTGACTGGGTGAGGTCATGTGGGGAGCTGGGCGGTGACGTCACCTTTTGTCCCTTATTTGGGAGTGAGGTAGTTGGCAACCCCTATCCGTTGGTACTTTTTGAGGTCATTTGGAGTACACCTGTGTTTAGGTGGATGAGTGGATGGTACAAAAGGACCATAAGAGATGGTCTGCTGGCATTCAACAGTCGGGGTATTGAGTATAAAAGTCAGATTGTCATGTTGCAGCTTCATACGACTTTGGTTACGCCACATTTGGAGTGCAGGCCCATCAACGATTATCCAGCAAATTATGGTCCAGTACCTCCTTTAATCTGGACAAGATTACCAATGTGCACTTGATATCCCCCCTCCCCTGGAAGAGAGAGAGTGGGAGAGAGAGAGAGAGAATGGGAGAGAGGGAGAATGGGAGAGAGGTAGAATGGGAGAGAGGGAGAGGGGGAGAGAGAGAGTGAGAGAGTGGGAGAGAGTGTGGGAGGGAGAGAGTGGGAGAGAGAGAGTTTGGGAGGGAGAGAATGGGAGAGAGGGAGAGAGTGGGAGAGAGAGAGTGTGGGAGGGAAAGAGAGTGAGGGAGAGGGAGGGAGCGGGAGAGTGAGAGAGTGAGGGTGGGAGAGAGAGAGTGGGAGACAGAGTGGGAGAGAGAGAGTGGAAGAGAGAGAGTGGGAGAGAGAGTGAGGGAGAGAGAGGGAGAGAGGGAGTGGGAGGGAGGGTGTGGGAGAAAAGGTGTGGGAGAGGGGTGGGAGGGAGAGAGTGGGAGAGAGTGGGAGGGAGAGAGAGAGGGAGGGAGAAAGAGTGGGAGAGACAGAGTGGGAGGGGGAGTGTGAGTGTGTGACAGAGACAGAGAGACAGACAGAGAGAGCGAGAGAGAGCGAATGAGTGTGTGAGTGTGTGTGTGTGTGTGAGCATGTGTGTGAGTGTGAGTGAGTGTGAGTGTGTATGTGAGTGTGTGAGTGAGTGTGTGAGTTTGAGTGTATTTGTGAGTGTGAGCGTGTGTGTGTAAGTGTGAGTGTGTGTGTGTGTGACCGTGAGTGTGAGTGTGGGTGTGTGTGTGAGTGTGTGTGTGTGTGTGTGTGTGTGAGTGTGAGTATGTGTGTGAGTGGGTGTGTGTGAGTGTGAGTGTGAGTGTGTGTGTGTGAGTGTGAGTGTGTGTGTGTGACCGTGAGTGTGCGTGTGTGTGTGTGTGAATGTGTGTGTGTGTATGTGTGAGTGTGTGTGTGTGAGTGTGTGTGTGTGAGTGTCCGTGTGTGAGTGTGAGTGTGTGTGTGAGTGTGCGTGTGTGTGTGAGTGTGCGTGTGTGAGTGTGTGTGTATGTGTGAGTGTGTGAGTGTGAGTGTGAGTGTGTGTGTGTGACCGTGAGTGTGCGTGTGTGTGCGTGTGAATGTGTGTGTGTGTGTGAGTGTGCGTGTGTGTGTGAGTGTGCGTGTGTGAGTGTGAGTGTGTGTGTGTGTGTGTGTGTGTGTGTATGTGTGTGTGTGTGTGTGTGTATGTTTCACATTCCCATGCCTGTTCCAATGAAGGCTGATGTTTCCTCACTGCTGTGAATGTCCATCTGATCTAAGCCCACACCTTTGCACTGGTTGGGCCCCGGCTAACTCTCGGCCTGACATTAAACGAGATCGCCGGATCAAGAGGCAACAAGAGTTTTAGTTGAGAAAGACGAACCTGACACATTCTTTCCACGATGATGTATTTACTTTTGAAAACTTTTGAAAGGTTAACTCCGGTTCAATTATTTTTGGTCCAATAAATTTCAGACTAAGCACTATTCCAACGCTTGCCTCGACAAGGTCAGCATCCAAGAACCTTGTGCGTCCCCTTGATCATTGTCATCCACATGGCAATACTTCAACCTTGCCCCCTTGCTCACACCATCCTTGTGGGACCACCGGTTTTGTTTTAAGATTAATCTGTGGCTCGGTGGTAAACTCAGAACTGCCCAGGACTCTCCACGTCTACATTTAAGCGTTTGTGCATGTGGCAAATGCCAATAACATATGAGCCTTTTCATTCGCATGTTTAAAACTATTGTGTTTTATTCGTAATGTTTTATGCTTTATTCTTAATTGTTTACTGTATGTTCGAGCGGGGCACCAAGGCACATTCCTTGTAGTGTAGGAAAATAACTGCAGATGCTGGTACAAATCGAAGGTATCACAAAACGCTGGAGTAACTCAGCGGGTCAGGCAGCATCTCAGGAGTGAAGGAATGGGTGACGTTTAGTGTCGAGACCCTTCTGCAGTCTGAAGAAGGGTCTCGACCCAAAACGTCACCCATTCCTTCTCTCCTGAGATGCTGCCTGACCCTCTGAGTTACTCCAGCATTTTGTGACCACATTCCTTGTACGTGCTCATAATTGGCCAATAAAATCTTATTCAATCCAATTCAATTGTCCCACCCTTTTTGACATTTTGCAGCTATTTAACGCTTGTCGGTCGCATCTCAAAAGAAGAGCTTCGACGAAGACAGACGCAAAATGCTGGAGTAACTCGAAGGGGCAGGCAGCATCTCGGAGAGAAGGAATGGGTGGCATTTCGGGTCGAGACCCTTCTTCAGACACTTCAACCCAAATCCCCTCTCTCTCTCTCTCTATCCCTCCCCCACCCTAGTCCTCCTGATTAGTGTACTGCTTTTATGCCTCGTAGTCACCTTCCCCTCACCCAACAATGAACCACTCTACATTTCCTTGAGCATTGTCTCCTTTGATCTGTCCTTTTCACACCCTACGTGCTATTTGTGCCCTTCCATATCCCCAGTTCCCCTCTCCCTCTCAGACTCTCAGTCTGAAGAAGGGTCTCGACCCGAAATGTCACCCGTCCCTTCTCTCCAGAGATGCTGCCTGACCCGCTGAGTTACTCCAGCACTTTGTGTCTTTCTTCGGTGTAAACGTGCATCTGCAGTTCCTTCCTACGCAAGATGAGCTTTCAACTCTCCTCAGTCAAATTCACCAATAAGTTCGGATTCGAGTTCCAACCTTATGTGCTATAGACAATAGACAATAGACAATAGGTGCAGGAGGAGGCCATTCGGCCCTTCGAGCCAGCACCACCATTCAATGTGACCATGGCTGATCATTCTCAATCAGTACCCCGTTCCTGACTTCTCCCCGTACCCCCTGACTCCGTTATCCTTAAGAGCTCTATCTAGCTCTCTCTTGAATGCATTCAGAGAATTGGCCTCCACTGCCTTCTGAGGCAGAGAATTCCATCTAGTGCTCATCTAGTGAAGGAGCTTTCAACATGCATGTCTTAGAAACAGATTTAGTTTAGTTAGTTCAGAGAAAGAGCGCGCAAACAGGCCCTTCGGCCCACCGAGTCCGCGCCGACCAGCGATCCCCGCACATTATCGCTATCTTACACCCACTAGGGACAATTTACACAGACACCAAGCCAATTAACCGACAAACCTGCACGTCTTTGGAGTGCGGGAGGAAACTGAAGATCTCGGAGAAAACGCATGCGGGTCCCGGGGATAACGTACAAACGACGTGCAGGCAGGATCGAACCCGGGTCTCCGGCGCTGCAAGGCAGCAACTCTACCGCTGCGCCACCGTGGCAGAGGGAGTAGGAGCTTTTCTCAACAGCAATGTTGGCAGGCGAGATGTGGTGACGATCAGGTTACTGATTGCGGATGATCGGCCATGGCGGTGCTGGCTCGAAGGGCTGAATGGCCTCCTCCTGTACCTATTTTCAACGTTTCTGTGTTACTATGACGCTGGAAACATTAAGTTGAACGGTAACTCACTTAATCCCACTGGCCTTCTGCCAAAGCTCCGGGAGACTGAAGAAGCAACACTCTGCAAATCTGCAAACACGCTTTTACACCCCAGCGGTATGAACATTGGCTTCTCTAACTTCAAGTAACCCTTGCTTTCCCTCTCTCTCCCAATCCCTCCCCCTTCCCAGGTCTCCCACCAGTCTGACTGTCCCCCTGATTACACTTTATCTCTGTTTGCTTTGTTGTCACATTCTCCCAGCTAACAATGGCCTATTCTGCATTTTCCTTGAGCTGCATCTCTTTTGATGTCTCGTTTTCACACCTGACACTCCCTTACCTCTGCGTCCCCCTCTCCCCCGACTCTCAGTCTGAAGAAGGGTCTCGACCCTTCTTGTAGGCACTGGAATTTAGAAGGGTGAGAGGAGATCTTATCGAAACGTATAAGATTATTAAGGGGTTGGACACGTTAGAGGCAGGAAACATGTTCCCAATGTTGGGGGAGTCCAGAACAAAGGGGCCACAGTTTAAGAATAAGGGGTAGGCCATTTAGAACGGAGATGAGGAAAAACGTTTTCAGTCAGAGAGTTGTAAATCTGTGGAATTCTCTACCTCAGGAGGCCAATTCTCTGAATGTATTCAAGAGAGAGCTGGATAGAGCTCCTAATGATAGCGGAGTCAGGGGGTATGGGGATAAGGCAGGAACGGGGTACTGATTGAGAATGATCAGCCATGATCACATTGAATGGCGGTGCTGGCTCGAAGGGCCGAATGGTCTCCTCCTGCACCTATTGTCTATTGTCTATTGTCTATTGACCCATTCCGTCTCTCCAGAGATGCTGCCTGTCCCCGCTGAGTTACTCCAGCATTTTGTGCCTTTCTTCGGTGCAAGCCAGCATCTGCAGTTCCTTCCAACACATTTCGTCTCCAGAGATGCTCCCAGATCCGCTGAGTTACTACAGCACTACAGCACTTGTTTTTTCCCCCCCTTATTTTAATAGTTTATTTGTCCGTTACTTCAAATCTATGCAAAGGCCAACCCAGGGGACTATTTGAGTGCCGGCCACAGAGGCAGATCTACAATCACACATTACAATCGCTCCACACTCTTAAATCTCTTCTGCTAAAGTAACATTGTTTACTTTAACCGGGGCTGTGTTTCTCCTTCAAATGTGTATTCATATGGAGTATTGCGTACAGGTTTGGTCCCCTAATCTGAGGAAAGACATTCTTGCCATAGAGGGAGTACAGAGAAGGTTCACCAGATTGATTCCTGGGATGGCAGGACTTTCATATGAAGAAAGACTGGATAGACTCGGCTTGTACTCGCTGGAATTTAGAAGATTGAGGGGGGATCTTATAGAAACTTACAGAATTCTTAAGGGGTTGGACAGGCTAGACGCAGGAAGATTGTTCCCGATGTTGGGGAAGTCCAGAACAAGCGGTCACCGTTTAATGATAAGGGGGAAATCTTTTAGGACCGAGATGAGAACGTTTTTTTTCACACAGAGAGTGGTGAATCTGTGGAATTCTCTGGCACAGAGGGTAGTTGAGGCCAGTTCATTGGCTATATTTAAGAGGGAGTTAGATGTGGCCCTTGTGGCTAAAGGGATCAGGGGGTATGGAGAGAAGGCAGGTATGGGATACTGAGTTGGATGATCAGCCATGATCATATTGAATGGCGGTGCAGGCTCGAAGGGCCGAATGGCCTACTCCTGCACCTATTTTCTATGTTTCTATGTTTCAGGTAACTAAAGTTCACAAGACATAGGAGCAGAATTAGGCCATTCGGTCCATCAGGTCTGCTCCACCATTTGATCGTGGCTGATCTATTTTTCCCTCTCGAACACATTCTCCCCGTAACCTTTGACACCCTTACTAATCTCGAAACCAATCAATCTCCGCTTTAAAAATACCCATTGACTTAGTCTCCACAGCCGTCTGTGCCAATGGATTCCACAGATTCACTGCCCTCTGGCTAAAGAAATTCCTCCTTTCTAAGATTGAAGTTTGACGTGCAGTGAAAAGCATTTGTAGCGTGCTAACCAGTCGGAAGAAAGACAATACATGATTACTTTTTAAAAAATTATCAAAAAATACTTTAATCCAGAAATAAATATATACAATAGACAATAGACAACAGGTGCAGGAGTAGGCCATTCGGCCCTTCGAGCCAGCACTGCCATTCAATGTGATCATGGCTGATCATTCTCAATCAGTACCCCGTTCCTGCCTTCTCCCCATACCCCCTGACTCTGCTATCCTTAAGAGCTCTATCTAGCTCTCTCTTGAATGGATTCAGAGAATTGGCCTCCACTGCCCTCTGAGGCAGAGAATTCCACAGATTCACAACTCTCTGACTGAAAAGGTTTTTCCTCATCTCCGTTCTAAATGGCCCTACCCCTTATTCTTAAACTGCGGCCCCTTGTTCTGGACTCCCCCAACATTGGGAACATGTTTCCTGCCTCTAACGTGTCCAACCCCTTAATAATCTTATACGTTTTCATAGGATCCGAAGGAACAAAACATGTTGCTTCCAAAACACCATCCGACATTCTCGGAGCCTGTACACACATTCAATACACCAATACACCGATTGGTGTATTGAATGTGCGTATTGAATGTGTGTACAAAATTACCCCCCACCCTTGCTACTCATGTGGCCCACTGGCATGGAATCCCTTCCCTTATTTGGAGGGGCGTCTCTCTCCACCACACCCTGCCCCCATGTCCAGCAGAGGAAGGACCCTAGACTGCGGTCGTCCCCCACAGTGCCTTGGCGTTGGCTGCACCGAGCTTCAGTGCATCCCTCAGCACGTACTCCTGCTGTCTGCAGCGGGCCAGTCGGCAACATTCCCCCACGGACAGCTCGCTCCGCTGGGAGGTACCCGGGATGGCGGGACTGTCATACGAGGAAAGATTGGAAAGACTGGGCTTGTATTCACTGGAGTTTAGAAGGACGAGAGGGGATCTTACAGAAACGTATAAAATTATAAAAGGACTGGACAAGCTAGATGCAGGAAAAATGTTCTCAATGTTGGGGGAGTCCAGAACCAGGGGCCACACAGTCTAAGAATAAAGGGGAGACCATTTAAAACTGAGGTGAGAAGGAACTTTTTCACCTAGAGAGTTGTGAATTTGTGGAATTCTCTGCCACAGAGGGCAGTGGAGGCCGATTCAGATTAAGAGAGAGTTCGATAGAGCTCGAGGGGCTAGCGGAATCAAGGGATATGGGGAGAAGGCAGGCACGGGCTACTGATTGTGGATGGTCAGCCATGATCACAATGAAAGGCGGTGCTGGCTCGAAGGGACGAATGGCCTCCTCCTGCACCTGTTTTCTATGTTTCTCTGTCTAAAGTTCGGGCAGACCAAAGAGCGTCTTTCACCGAGTTGATGACCTTCCAGCGACACTCGATGTCAGTCTCTGAATGCATCCCTGGGAACAGTCCGTAGATCACAGAGTCCTCTGTGACGGAGCTGCTCGGAATAAATCATGGTGGGGACCTTTGCAATCCACTCCAGACTCTCTTTTGCAAATCCACACTCTGCCAAGAGGTGGGCAACTGTCTCCTCTCCGTAATGATTACAATCGAGCCGTCCACAGTGTACAGATACAGGATAAAGGGTACAATGTTTAGTGCAAGAAAAAGTCCAGTAAAGTGGAGTACTGTGTGCAGTTTTGTTCTCCAAATTTGAGGAAGGATATTCTTGCTATTGAGGGCGTACAGCGTAGGTTTACTAGGTTAATTCCCGGAATGGCGGGACTATCATATGTTGAAAGACTGGAGCGACTAGGCTTGTATACACTGGAATTTAGAAGGATGAGAGGAGATCTTATCGAAACCTATAAGATTATTAGGGGGTTGGACACGTTAGAGGCCGGAAACATGTTCCCAATGTTGGGGGAGTCCAGAACAAGGGGCCACATTTTAAGAATAAGGGGTGGGCCATTTAGAACGGAGATGAGGAAAAACTTTTTCAGTCAAAGAGTTGTGAATCTGTGAAATTCTCTGCCTCAGAAGGCAGTGGAGGCCAATTCTCTGAATGCACTCAAGAGAGAGCTGGATAGAGCTCTTAAGGATAGCGGAGTCAGGGGGTATGGGGAGAAGGCAGGAATGGGGTACTGATTGAGAATGATCAGCCATGATCACATTGAATGGTGGTGCTGGCTCGAAGGGCCGAATGGCCTCCTCCTGCACCTATTGTCTATTGTCTATTGTCTAAGTCCGATTAAAGACAGCACGAGGGTCCCCAATGAGGTAGATGGTAGCTGAGGGCTGCTCTCTGGTTGTGGTAGGATGGTTCAGTTGCCTGATAATGGCTGGGAAGAAACTGTCCCTGAATCTGGAGGTGTGCGTTTACACACTTCTGAACCTCTTGCCTGATGGGAGAGGGGAGAAGAGGGAAGTGGCGATGCTGGTGGTCTTTTATTAATTGACCTTTTATTAACTAATTAAAATTTTATTAGGCACATACTTTTATTCTGAAGATGTGGCCTCTAGTCCTAGACTCTCCCACTAGTGGAAACATCCTCCCCACATCCGCTCTATCCAGACTTTTAACTATTCGGTTAAGTTTTAATGAGGTCCCCCCTCATCCTTCTAAACTCCAGCGAGTGCAGGCCCATCCTCTGGCTAAAGAACTTCCTCTCGTTACCTTTCTAAGTTTGACGTTCGAGGTACAATGACAAGCCTTTGTCGGGTGTTAACCTGTCAGCGGAAAGACAATACATGATTACAATCGAGACGTTTACAGTGTACAGATACACCGATCGCTGAAAACATTATGCCCACCTGCCTAATATGCTGCTGGTCCTCCGTGTGCAGCCCCATACGCAGCAGGGTGCGATGCACTGTGTATTGTGACACATTCCTCCCGTGACCACCATTAACATTTTCTGGGACTTGTGCCAAAGTCGACCTTCTGTCGGTTCGGACGAGACGGGATAGCCTTCGTTGCCCTCGCGCATCGATGAGCCTTGGTCGCCCAACACCCTGCCTGTCGCCGGTTTGTGGTTTGTCCCTCCTCGGACCACTGTCGGTCGGTACTCACCACTGCTGACCGGGAGCACCCCACAAGCCTTGCCGTTTCACAGATGCTCTGACCCAGTCGTCTGGCCCATAACAATTTGGCCCTTGTCAAAGTCGCTCAGGTCTTTACTCCTGCCCATTTTTCCTGCATCCAACATCATCAACTTCAAGAACTGACTGTTCACTTGCTGCCTAATATATCCCGCCCCTTGACAGGTGCCATTATAACAAGACAATCAATGTTATTCACTTCACCTGTCAGTGGTCATAATGTTTTGGCTGATAATGGAATCTATATACTAAAAACTCTCGTTTGTTTGTTTGTTTGTGATCGAACTTCAGCCAAAATGGTACACGATATCGCGACAATTTCAGGCCCACCTTACTCACCTTCTTTACTTTAGTGATAATGCAAGTAGTTTAATTGAAATCGGTGTTATACGGAGTTTGTACGTTCTCCCTCGGACCGTGTGGGTTTTCTCCGGGAGCTCCGGTTTCCTCCCACACTCCAAGGACATGCAGGTTTGTAGGTTAATTGTCTCTAGTGTGTGTGGGATAGTGTTAGTGCGCGGAGATCGCTGGTCGGCGCGGACTCAGTGGGCCGAAGGGCCTGTTTCCGCGCTGTATCTCTAAACTAAGCTAAAACTACAGTTGATAGTTGTTCGGTGTGGACCCGGTGGGCCGAAGGGCCTGTTTTCAATCTGCATCTCTAAATTCTAAAATGTCTTTTTGATGTCTCGTTTACACGCCTTATCTCTGTGTCTCCCTCCCCCCTGACTCTCAGTCTGAAGAAGGGCCTCGACCCGAAACGTCACCCATTCCTTCTCTCCAGAGATGCTGTTCCTGCCTTCTCCCCATAACCCTTCAAGTAACCCTTGCTTTCCCTCTCTCTCTCCGTCCCTCCCCCATCCTAGTTCTCCGACCAGTCTGACTCTCCTCCTGAATCTGTAAGCCTCGTTGTCAACTTCCCCAAAGCTAACAATGATCCATTCTACCTTTTGGTTGAGCTTCGTACTCTTTGCTCTCTCATTTTCACACCTCACCCTTTCATATCTCTACGCGCCCCCCCCCCCCCCCTCCCCTGACTCTCAGTCTGATGAAAGGTCCTCGACCCGAAACGTCACCCGTCCCTTCTCTCCACAGATGCTGCCTGTCCCGCTGAGCCACTCCAGCATTTTCTGCGTCTGTCTTCCCCTCAAATAAACTCGTCCACCGACAAAGCGATGGGCGCGCAGGTTGCGTTTCCGATCTCCGTCCCTCCCACGGGGTTCGGCGGCTGAACCTCAGCGAACACGGCGTTTTTCAATCATTCCGCGTTCACCGCACCGAGATCTTCGGCGGTGGCACCTCCTGTTTCCCAGCAAACAAAAAAGTCTCGATAAAGCGCCCTTACGAATTTTTGTGAGGCAAATGAGAATTCCAATTTACTTAAACTTTATTTAAGCTTTAAGCAACTCATTTCAGCAATGCATAGCGTCTGGAAATTATCGCTGATTCCGCTGGCCTCGCCCGCCCGAGAGTCCCCCACATGCGCAACGTCGCAACTTCTGCGCGCCGCGGTTTACCCGGCCTTCAACGATATCGCCTCGCCCCCCCCCGGCACTAGCACGGCCACGCTGAGATTCAAAACGAAAAACCCTCTTCCACAATGCTCCCTATCCGTGCCTTCCGAAAGATACGCTTGATGTGTATAGCCTGCCACAGGAATAGCACTCATGAATAACCAAGCTAATCAAGGCAGTCCCCGGCCAAATTCCAGTCTTGACCCCAGTATCGCAGGGGGGCGAATTAATATGCAGTTACCAGCACTTGCAAAACAGCATTAAGAGAGCCTCTCTGATTTTCGTTTTTTTCTCTCCCATGCCTGTAATTATCCCCCCTCTGGCAAGTTAATCTCTGTCCCATTTGGACTGCCGTCTGCAGATTTGAGGCAGCAGCAAAGGTCCTCATTTGAACGGAGTTTGGAAAGTCATGTCGGGTTTTTATTCTCCACCCTGCTGCATGCGCAGGGCCAATTTAAAGGCTCTGCCTTTGACCTGCCACTCTCCTTGCAGGCTCTTCCGTCAGTGTAATGAGCAGTTCAGTCCATCCTGCTTAAATGCCTTGCTCTGACCCTCCAGCTGGGACCCTCCAGCTTTTGCATTGACGACCAGATTTGATTATCTTCAGCTTCGGAGAATTTGCTGGCAATGCGTTTCCCTCCTTGTCTCTTTTTTTTTTTAAGTAAAAAAAGTTTAATTGCAAATTAAACCAGTTTGAGACTAAGCTGGTCGAAAGTCTACAAGCAGTTTTGAAGGTGGTGGTGCAGCGGTAGAGTTGCTGCCTCACAGCGCCGGAGACCCGGGTTCCATCCCGACTACGGGCGCTGTCTGTACGGAGTTTGTACGTTCTCCCCCGTGACCTGCGTGGGTTTTCTCTGAGAACTTCGGTTTCCTCCCACACTCCAAAGACGGACAGGTTTGGAGTTTAATTGTCTTCGATAAAGATTGTAAATTGGCCCTAGTGTGTGTAGGGTAGACAATAGACAATAGGTGCAGGAGGAGGCCATTCGGCCCTTCGAGCCAGCACCGCCATTCAATGTGATCATGGCTGATCATTCTCAATCAGTACCCCGTTCCTGCCTTCTCCCCATACCCCCTTAAGAGCTCTATCCTTAAGAGCTCTATCTAGCTCTCTCTTGAATGCATTCAGAGAATTGGCCTCCACTGCCTTCTGAGGCAGAGAATTCCACACCTTCACCACTCTCTGACTGAAAAAGTTTTTCCTCATCTCAGTTCTAAATGGCCTACCCCTTATTCTTAAACTGCGGCCCCTTGTTCTGGACTCCCCCAACATTGGGAACATGTTTCCTGCCTCTAACGTGTCCAACCCCTTAATAATATTATACATTTCGATAAGATCCGTAGTGTTAGCGGACAGGATCACTGGTTGACGCGGACTCAGTGGGCCGAAGGGCCTTTTTCAAGTTTTCACCGTTTCAAGGTCAGTTTATTGTCAGATGTACCAATTAAGGTACAGTGAAATTTGAGTTCCGCACTCTATATCTAAACTAAATTCTTCAATGGCACTTCAATGGTACTTTATGGTAACATGTGCCTAGGCTCAGTGTATTTGCATACAGTTTAGTTTAATGATACAGTGCGGAAACAGGCCCAGCCCAAATTGGAGGAACAGCACCTCATATTTCGCTTGGGCAGCTTATGTTGAAAGGCTGGAGCAATTAGGCTTGTGACAAATAAACGACTATTGACTATTGATACACTGGAATTTAGAAGGGGGGATCTTATTGAAACATATAAGATAATTAGGGGATTGGACACGTTAGAGGCAGGAAACATGTTCCCAATGTTGGGGGAGTCCAGAACAAGGGGCCACAATTGAAGAATAAGGGGTTGGCCATTTAGAACGGAGATGAGGAAGAACTTTTTCAGTCAGAGAGTGGTGAAGGTGTGGAATTCTCTGCCTCAGAAGGCAGTGGAGGCCAGTTCGTTGGATGCTTTCAAGAGAGAGCTGGATAGAGCTCTTAAGGATAGCGGAGTGAGGGGGTATGGGGAGAAGGCAGGAACGGGGTACTGATTGAGAGTGATCAGCCATGATCGCATTGAATGGCGGTGCTGGCTCGAAGGGCTGAATGGCCTACTCCTGCACCTATTGTCTATTGTCTATTGTCTAATGTCTATTGTCTATTGTCTACACCCCAGCGGTATGAACATTGACTTCTCTAACTTCAGATAGTCCCTGCTTTCCCTCTCTCTCCATCCCCTCCCCCTTCCCAGTTCTCCCACCAGTCTGACTGTCCCTGACTACATTATATCTCTGTTTGCTTTGTTGTCCCAGCTACCAATGGTCTATTCTACATTTTCCTTGATCTCCATCTCTTTTGATGTCTCGATTTCACACCTTACACTCGCTTACCTCAGTGTCTCCCTCTCCCCTGACTCTCGGTCTGAAGAAGAGTCTCGACCCGAAACGCCACCCATTCCTTCTCTCCAGAGATGCGGCCCGTCCCGCTGAGTTACTCCGGCATTTTGTGTGTATCACGAGAAGGTAGTTGAGACATGTTAAGTAATATTAAGACGGGTATAGAGGGATGTGGGCCAAACGCAGGCAGGTGGGACTAGTGTAGATGGGACATGTTGGCCGGTGTTGGCAAGTTGGGCCGAGGGGCCTGTTTCCACGCTGTCTGACTCTATGACTCACCATCAGTAGCCTGGACTGTTGATCTGTGGATGTAAGCAAGGTATACATCACAACAGATGGGAACTTTAGATTCATAATGAAATAAATCTGGATTAAAAAGCTAGTGACTGTAATGGTGATCAAGAAACAACCACACTTCCCATTAAAGGCCATCTGGTGCAATGATGTCCTGTTGCAATAGCCAGCCTGCCTTATTTATACAATCTGGTCCATCTGTAAAATGAGGGCGTACATCAGAGTTGTTTCCAAGCGATTCTCTCAAATGCCTATCAATTCAATTCAATATCCCATTTCTGCTGCGAGCACTTATCAACATGAAGGTCCTAAACACAGCTTTCATTGTACGATGGCTGGTTAATGTTGGTGAATGTATCACTCAAAGCAGGCTGTGCTATGTTCTAAACATTCCCATATGCAGAATAGATGATGTTCCTGCTCCATCCTACCACAACTAATGGTAGAGTCGCTGCCTCACAGCGCCGGAGACCCGGGTTCAATCCCGACCAAGGGTGCTGTCTTTACTGAGTTTGTACGCTCTCCCCGTGACCTGCGTGGGTTTTCTCCGAGATCTTCGGTTTCCTCCCACACTCCAAAGACATCCAGGTTTGTAGGTTAATTGGCTTGGTGTAAATGTGAAATTACCCCTGGTGTGTGTGCAGGATAGTGTTAATGTGCGAGGATCGCTGGTCGGCGCGGACTTGGTGGGCCAAAGGGCCTGTTTCCGCGCAGTATCTCTAAACTAAACTAAACAGTCCTGAACTACTATCTACCTCATTGGTGACCCTCGGACTATCCTTGATCGGACTTTGCTGGCTTTACCTTGCACGAAACGTTATTCCCTTATCATGTATCTGTACACTGCAAATGGCTGGATTGTAATCATGCATTGTCTTTCCGCTGACTGGTTAGCACGCAACAAAAGCTTTTCACTGTACCTCGGTACACGTGACAATAAACAGAACTCAACTCAACTCAACTCAAATGCCTAATTCTGCTCCTATCACTTATGAATGTCCTAGACACAGCTTTCAGTTGGCAACTTCAGGATGGGCAATTAATGCCGGTGAATAAATGTATTATTTAAGTTTAGTTTAGAGATACAGCGCGGAAACAGGCCCTTCGGCCCACTGAGTCCGCGCCGACCAGCGATCCCCGCACACTCACACTATCCTACACGCACACTAGGGACAGTTTACAATTATACCAAACCAATTAACCTACAAACCTGTACGTCTTTGGGTTGTGGGAGGAGACCGGAGCACCCGGAGAAAACACAAGCAGGTCACGGGGTGAACGTACAAACTCCGCACAGACAGCAACCGTAGGCAGGATTGAACCCGGGTCTCCGGCGCTGTGAGGCAGCAACTCTACCGCTGCGCTACCGGTGCCTCACTAACAACCGCGGGGCCTGTGGACTCTAACACCGTGAAGCCCGCGGTCTCTGGTGAGAAGAGGCCGACTCGGGAGCTCCGTGCCGCGGAGAGTGTTTCAACCGTCCCGACGCGGGGAGTTTCGATCATCCCGACGCGAGGGCCTCGGACAGTCGGCAGCGGCGACTGCGGACGGTTCAACAGCCCAGACCGCGGGTGAACAAAGAGGAAGATGGTTGGACTTTATTACCTTCCATCACAGTGAGGAATGTGGAGACCGCTGTGGTGGGTGTTTATGTTACATTTTATTACATGCGGCTGTGTGTCTTGTTGCTTTTCACTTAGTATGGCTGTAGGGTAACTCAAATTTCACTGTACCTTAATTGGTACATGTGACATTAAATTGAATCTTGAAATCTTGAACATTGGTAACTAGTAGATCAGTGCGTCACGGTGGCGCAGCGGTAGAATCACTGCCTCGCAGCGCCGGAGACCCGGGTTCGATCCTGACCTCGGGTGCTGCCTATTCAGAGTTTGCACGTTCTCCCCGAGACCGCATGAGTTACAATAGACAATAGACAATAGGTGCAGGAGGAGGTCATTCGGCCCTTCGAGCCGGCACCGCCATTCAATGTGATCATGGCTGATCATTCTCAATCAGTACCCCGTTCCTGCCTTCTCCCCATACTCCCTGACTCCGCTATCCTTAAGAGCTCTATCTAGCTCTCTCTTGAATGCATTCAGAGAATTGGCCTCCACTGCCTTCTGAGGCAGAGAATTCCACAGATTCACAACTCTCTGACTGAAAAAGTTTTTCCTCATCTTAGTTCTAAATGGCCTACCCCTTATTCTTAAACTGTGGCCTCTTGTTCTGTACTCCCCCAACATTGGGAACATTGTTTCCTGCCTCTAACGTGTCCAACCCCTTAATAATCTTATACGTTTCGATAAGATCCGTAGTGTTAGCGGACGGGATCACTGGTCGGCGCGGACTCAGTGGGCCGAAGGGCCTGTTTCAAGGTTTCACAGTTTCAAGGTCAGTTTATTGTCAGATGTACCAATTAAGGTACAGTGAAATTTGAGAATTCCACAGATTCACAACTCTCTGACTGAGAAAGTTTTCCCTCATCTCAGTTCTAAAGTTTGCCCCGTTTGCTCCAAGTGCTCCAGTACCCCCCCCCCACCCCACCCCCCCCCCCCCCCCCCCCCTACGTCCTGAAGACGTACAGGTTTGTAGGTTAAATTATCTCCTGCAAGTTGTTTTCCCTGTGTAGGATAAGAACTTATGTACGGGGCGATCGCCGGTCGGTGCGGACACACTGGGCCGCTGGGCCTGTTTCCGCGCTGTACCTCCAAACGAAACTAAGACTGAATGTGTAGGGAGGAACTGCAGATGCTGGTTTACACCAAAAACACAGACACACACTATGCTGGAGATACTCAGCGGGTCAGGCAGCATCTCCGGAGAGAAGGAATGGGTGACGTTCCCGAAGAAGGGTCTCGACCCCAAAACGTCACCTGTTCCTTGTCGCCAGAGACGCTGCCTGACCCGCTGAGTTACGCCAGTTTTTTTTGCCTATGTCTAACTGGGATTGAGATGGGCAAGCGGCTGGGGACACATTAGTCGGCCTCCAAGTCAGGGTCGACATTCCGTGACCCTCGATCACGGAGGGGAGCCAAACTTAGCCCAGGCATGAAGGGCAGGAATGGAGCCTTTGATTGCTCGTGCTAAGAATGAACTTAACTATCTACCACCTGTTGCACTGGTCATTCCAATATTCCATCTCTGACTGAAATCAGTAGCATGCACAGTGTTTCAACGCTGTAAAATACCGGCAGTCCATGAAACAGGGTCTAAACATCCAGCCCGTATAAGCAGGTGACTTTGAAATAATTAAGACTAGTTTAGTTTAGTTCAGTTTAGTTCGGTTTGGTTTGGTTTGGTTTGGTTTGGTTTGGTTCGGTTCGGTTCGGTTCGATTCGGTTCGGTTCGGTTTGGTTCGGTTCGGTTTGGTTTGGTTTGGTTTGGTTTGGTTTGGTTTGGTTTGGTTCGGTTTGGTTCGGTTTGGTTCGGTTTGGTTCGGTTCGTTTCGGTTCGGTTTGGTTTGGTTTGGTTTGGTTTGGTTTGGTTTAGTTTGGGTTGGTTTGGTTTAGTTTGGTTTGGTTTAATTTAATTCAGTTTAGTTTAGTTTAGTTCAGTTCAGTTTAGTTTAGTTTAGTTTAGTTTATTTAGTGATCTTCTCCTTCGTCTTCTTAAGCCCTTTGCTCCTCTCTAGTTTAGAGATACAGCGTGGAAACAGGCCCTGTGGCCCACCGAGTCCTCACCGACCAGCGATCCCCGCACATTAACGCTATCCTGGGGTAAATTCACACGTACACCGAGCCAATCAACCTACAAACCTGCACGTCTTTGGAGCGTGGGTGGAAATCGGAGCACCCGGAGAAAACCCACGTGGGTCAATAGACAATAGACAATAGGTGCAGGAGTAGGCCATTAGGCCATTCGGCCCTTCGAGCCAGCACCGCCATTCAATGTGATCATGGCTGATCATTCTCAATCAGTACCCCGTTCCTGCCTTCTCCCCATACCTCCTGACTCCGCTATACTTAAGAGCTCTATCTGGCTCAGGGGGAGAACGTACAAACTCCGTACGGACAGCGCCCGTAGTCGGGATCGAACCCGGGTCCCTGGCGCCGTGAGGCAGCAACTCTACCGCTGCCCCATCTAGGTATAGTAGATATTCCATAATTGATCTGGTTGCAATCATTTCAAATCCTGCCAATGTGGAGAAAGTTAGAACATCAAAGAAGGAACTTATTGATGTCTGGAGTCGATGTGTGGAGCAGATGGTTCTTCTCAGCTGTCACTGATATTTAGGTTCCTATTAAATCTTCCCCCCCCCCCCCCCCCCCTCCCCCTCACCTTAAACCCATGTCCTCTGGTTCTTGATTCCCCTACTCTGGGCAAGAGACTGTGAGGGGCAATTGTTTCACACAGAGGGCGGTGGGTGTATGGAACGAGCTGCCAGAGGAGGTAGTTGAGGCTGGGACTATCACAACAGTTAGAGAGGGTACATGGATTAGAGGGTTTTATCGGGATATGGGGCCAAATGAAGAGTCCAGAACCAGGGGCCACACAGTCTAAGAATAAAGGGGGAGGCCATTTAAAACTGAGGTGAGAACAACCTTTTTCACCCAGAGAGTTGTGAATTTGTGGAATTCTCTGCCACAGAGGGCAGTGGAGGCCAATTCACTGGATGAATTTAAAAGAGAGTTAGATAGAGCTCTAGGGGCTAGCGGAATCAAGGGATGTGGGGAGAAGGCAGGCACGGGTTACTGATTGTGGATGGTCAGCCGTGATCACAATGAATGGCGGTGCTGGCTCGAAGGGCCAAATGGCCTCCCCCTGCACCTATTAACCATGTTTCTAAATGCGGGCAGGTGGGACTAGTGTAGCTGGGGCATGGTGGTCGGCATGGGCAACTTGGGCTGAAGGGCCTGTTTCCACGTGCTACGACACAACTGAAAGTCAATGCATGAGACTGTGTGATGAATGTGGCAAAGAATTCCACAGATTCACCACCCTCTGACTGAAGAAATTCCTCCTCATCTCCTTCCTAACGGTAGACTTTAATTCTGAGGCTGTGCCCTCTGGTCCTAGACTCTCCCACTGGTGGAAACATCCTTTTCACGTCCACTCTATCCAGGCCGCTCACTATTCGGTAAGTTTCAATGAGGTTCCCCCCCTCATCCTTCTAAACTCCAGCGAGTACAGGCCCAGTTTCGTCATTGAAGAACAATGAGGCAATAGACAATAGACAATAGATAATAGGTGCAGGAGGAGGCCATTCGGCCCTTCGAGCCAGCACCGCCATTCAATGTGATCATGGCTGATCATTCTCAATCAGTACCCCGTTCCTGCCTTCTCTCCATACCCCCTGACTCCGCTATCCTTAAGAGCTCTATCTAGCTCTCTCTTGAATGCATTCAGAGAATTGGCCTCCACAGCCTTCTGAGTCAGAGAATTCCACAGATTCACAACTCTCTGACTGAAAAAGTTTTTCCTCATCTCAGTTCTAAATGGCCTACCCCTTATTCTTAAACTGTGTGGCCCCTTGTTCTGGACTCCCCCAACATTGGGAACATGTTTCCTGCCTCTAACGTGTCCAACCCCTTAATAATCTTACACGTTTCGATAAGATCTTCTCTCATCCTTCTAAATTCCAGTGTATACAAACCTAGTCGCTCCAGTCTTTCAACATATGGCAGTCCTGCCATTCCGGGAATTAACCTAGTAAACCTGCGCTGCACGCCGTCAATAGCAAGAATATCCTTCCTCGAATTTGGGCCATTCGGCCCACTGAGTTTGTTCCGCCATTCGATCGTGATTGATCTATTTTACCATCTCAACTCCATTTTAGTGCCTTCTCTTTGTCACCTTGCTAAACAAGAATCTATCAACCTCTGCTTTACAAATACCCTATGGTTTGGCCTCCACTGCTGTCTATAGCAATGAATTCCACAGATTCACCACCCACTTTCTAAAGAAATTCCTCCTCATCTCCTTCTTAAAGGAACGTCCTTTAATTCTGAGGCCGTGACCTCTGGTCCTGGACTCTCCCACTAGTGGGAACATCCTCTCCACATCCACTCTATCCAGGCCTTTCACTATTCGGTAAGTTTCAATGAGGTCCCCCCCTCATCCTTCTAAACTCTAGTGAGTGGCCAATATGACACAACGGTAGACCATTCGGCCCATCTACATCAGTGATCACTTTATCTCTCTACCTTTCCCTGTAATATATTCTCATGAATTTATAAGTGATTGGAGCTGGATTAGGCCACTCGGCCCATCAAATCTACTCCGCCATTCAATCATGGCTGATCTATCTCTCCCTCCTAACCCCATTCTCCTGCCTTCTCCCCATAACCCCCTGACACCCGTACTAATCAAGAATCCATCTATCTCTGCCTTCAAAAATATCCCCTGACTTGGCCTCCACAGCCTCCTGTGGCAAAGAATTCCACAGATTCACCACCCTCTGACACCCGTACTAATCCTACATTCCCATCGATTCCGTCAACCATGTGCATGGATGGGAAAGGTTCATATGGGATATGAGCCAACTCCTCGAAACAACCTCTCCACATCCAGAGGGATGGTCGGACCGGTGGCGCAGCGGCAGAGTTGCTGCCTCACAGCGCCAGGGACCCGGGTTCCATCCTGACTACGGGCGCTGCCTGTACGGAGTTTATACGTTCTCCCCGTGACCTGCGTGGGTTTTCTCTGAGACCCTCGGTTTCCTCCCACACTCCAGAGACGTGCAGTAGGTTAATTGGCTTGGCATGAATGTGAAATTGTTCCTAGTGTGTGTAGGGTGGTGAAAGTGTGCGGGGATCGCTGGTCGGCGCGGACTCGGTGGGCCGAAGGGCCTGTTTCCGTGCTGTATCTCTGAACTAAATGAAAAAATTTGCTCTGTCCAGGCCATGGCGAGGATGTAAACAATGGCAGGCCCTCGGAAGTTGAGATGAAAGAGCAGGGTGGGGGGGGGGGCATTTACAACAGAGGGGTGAAAAGACCTTTTGGGGTGAAAAAGAGGGGTGAAAAGATGTAATGGGTGGGGCGGGGGGGGGGGGGGGGGGGGGATGGGCGGACGGGGGGGGGAGGTTTTGTGTTTTTAAAAAATAGATATGAAAGGGTTGGCAGTCTTCCCAGAAGCTGAGTAGGATATGCTGAGCTTAACTGTGCCTGTAGGGGCAGGCCTGATAAAGCTGGCGTGATTGCCACAGATCAAGTGTCTCGCTGCGGGGAAAGTCCTGGTACCGGGCGACAGAATAAAACGTCGTGGAAAACTGGCCGAGCAAGAAATAAAGAGGAAAGCACCTTGGGCTCAGTTCAGTTTTAGTTTAGTTGACATAGAAACATAGAAACATAGAAAATAGGTGCAGGAGGAGGCCATTTGGCCCTTCGAGCCAGCACCGCCATTCAATGTGATCATGGCTGATCATCCACAATCAGTAACCCGTGCCTGCCTTCTCCCCATACCCCCTGACTCCGCTATCCTTAAGAGCTCTATCTAGCTCTCTCTTGAATGCATTCAGAGAATTGGCCTCCACTGCCCTCTGCGGCAGAGAATTCCACAAAATTCACAACTCTCTGGGTGAAAAGTTTTTTCACCCCTCGGTTATAAATGGCCTCCCCTTTATTCTTAGACGGTGTGGCCCCTGGTTCTGGACTCCCCCAACATTGGGAACATTTTTCCTGCATCTAGCTTGTCCAGTCCCTTTATAATTGTATACGTCTCCATAAGATCCCCTCTTAGACTGTGGAATAAGTTTAGTTTAGAGATGCAGCGCGGAGGCAGGATCCTCGGGCCCACCGAGTCCGCGCCGACCTGCGATCCCCACACGCTAACGCTACCCTACACAGACTGGCGCCCAACCCAGGTGACCATGTGCCTGCTTGCCACAGAAGCAGATCTACTATCGCATATTCCAATCGCTCCACACTCTTAAATCTCCTGGAATCTTTTGAGGACGTGACAAGTAAAATGGATGAAGGGGAGCCAGTGGATGTAGTGTATCTAGACTTTCAGAAAGCCTTTGATAAGGTCCCGCACGGGAGATTGGTGACTAAAATTAGAGCACATGGTATTGGGGGTGTATTGACATGGATAGAGAATTGGTTGGCAGACAGGGAGCAAAGAGTAGGAGTAAACGGGTCCTTTTCAGAATGGCAGGCAGTGGCGAGTGGAGTGCCGCAAGGCTCGGTGTTGGGGCCGCAACTGTTTACCATATATATTAATGATTTGGAAGAGGGAATTAGAAGCAACACTAGCAAGTTTGCGGATGACACAAAGCTGGGTGGCAGTGTAAATTGTGAAGAGGATGTTAGGAGGTTGTAGGGTGACCTGGACAGGTTGAGTGAGTGGGCAGATGCGTGGCAGATGCAGTATAATATAGATAAATGTGAGGTTATCCACTTTGGTGGCAAAAACAAGGAGGCAGATTATTTTCTCAATGGTGTCAGGTTAGGTAAGGGGGAGGTGCAGCGAGACCTGGGTGTCCTTGTACACCAGTCACTGAAAGTTGGCGTGCAGGTACAGCAGGCAGTGAAGAAAGCTAATGGAATGTTGGCCTTCATAACAAGAGGATTTCAGTATAGGAGTAAAGAGGTTCTTCTGCAGTTGTATAGGGCCCTGGTAAGACCACATCTGGAGTATTGTGTACAGTTTCGGTCTCCTAATTTGAGGAAGGACATCCTTGTAATTGAGGCAGTGCAGCGTAGGTTCACGAGATTGATCCCTGGGATGGCGAGACTGTCATATGAGGAAAGATTGAATAGACAAGGCTTGTATTCACTGGAGTTTAGAAGGATGAGAGGGGATCTTATAGAGACATATAAAATTATAAAAGGACTGGACAAGCTAGATGCAGGAAAAATGTTCCCAATGTTGGGCGAGTCCAGAACCAGGGGCCACACAATCTACGAATAAAGGGGAGGCCATTTAAAACTGAGGTGAGAAGGAACCTTTTCACCCAGAGAGTTGTGAATTTGTGGAATTCTCTGTCCCAGAGGGCAGTGGAAGCCAAATCACTAGATGGATTTAAGAGAGAGTTAGATAGAGCTCTAGGGGCTAGCGGAATCAAGGGATATGGGGAGAAGGCAGGCACGGGTTACTGATTGGGGATGATCAGCCATGATCACAATGAATGGTGGTGCTGGCTCGAAGGGCCGAATGGCCTCCTCCGGCACCTTTAATCTATGTTTCTATGTTTCTATAAATCTATTCCCTTATCATGTATCTGTACACTGTGAACAGCTCGATTGTAATGATGTATTGTCTTTCTGCTGACTGGTTAGCACGCAACAAAAGCTTTTCACTGTACCTCGCTCGGTACACGTGACAATAAACGTGACAATAAACTAATATAAGCTGACTAGGGACGATTACAAAAAATTTACACTAAGCCAATTAACCTACACGCGTGCATGTTTTTGGAGTGTGGGAAGAAACCGAAGATCTCGGAGAAAAACCCACGCAGGTCACGGGGAGAACGTGCAAACTCCGTACCGACAGCGCCCGTAGTCGGGATCGAACCCGGGTCTCTGGCGCTGAAAGTGCTGGAAGGCAGCAAATCTACCGCTGCGCCACCGCGCCACCCTAGTTTCACATTGTGTATTCACATCAGTATTGTGAGCAATTATGGGCCCCATATCTGAGGAAGGATGTGCTGGCTCTGGAGAGGGTCCAGAGGAGGTTTACGAGAACGATCCCAGGAATGAGTGGGTTAACCTATGATGAGCGTTTGTTGGCACTGGGCCTGTACTCGCTGGAGTTTAGAAGGACGAGGGGGGACCTCATTAGAACTTACAGAATAGTGAAAGGCCTGGATAGAATGATTGTAAAGCGGAGATTAATGGATTCGTGTTTGGCAAGGTTACGAGGGGAATGGGGTTGAGAGTGTAAAATACAGTAGATCAGCCATGATAAAATGGCGGAACAGACTCAATGGGCTGAATGGCCTCATTGAATTTGAGTTGCTGAGAGAATTAATCGATTAATCCAAAAAAAAACCCGCTAGAGTAACTCAACGGGTCGGGCAGCATCTCTGGAGAACATGGATAGGTGACGTTTCAAAGAGTGCTGGAGTAACTCAGCGGGTCAGGCAGCATCTGTGGAGAACATGGATAGGTGACGTTTAACAGAGTGCTGGAGTAACTCAGCGGGTCAGGCAGCATCTCTGGAGAACATGGATAGGTGACGTTTCACAGAGTGCTGGAGTAACTCAGCGGGTCAGGCAGCATCTCTGGAGAACGTGGACAGGTGAAGTTTCAGATCAGGACCCTTCGTCAGAAAAGTTGCCTATCTGCGTCCTCCAGCGATACTGCCTGCCCCGCAGAGTTACTCCAGCACTGTGGGTGTTTTTTGTTTGTCGGCAAACCAGCATCTGCAGTTCCTTGCGTCTCCATCTCGGTGAATTAACGAAACAATCTGGCGACTGTTGTGTCGGAAGGAACTGCAGATGCTGGTTTAAACCGAAGATGGGCACAAAATGCTGGAGTAACTCAGCGGGACAGGCAGCAGCATCTCTGGAGAGAAGGGACGGGTGACGTTTCGAGGCGGAATGAGAGTCGGGGGGAATCAGAGACCCGAAACGTCTCCTGTTCCTTCTCTCCAGAGATGCTGCCTGTTGTGTTGAGTTACTCCAGCAACGTTCTGTGCAGGAATCTGCCTTTGGGCAAAAGGAAAGTTAAAACAATTGCCAATATTTACAGTGTTTGCACTTTGCGATGGCGCTTTGTGAAGTCTGGAAGTCGAGAAGATTGTTTTTCAGAAGCTGGCTTTTCCGACACTCTAGCTCACTGGTTGACGGTTGCCGCGTGAGAGAGAAAGGCAAGGAACTGACAGGTAAAACTCACACAGTCTTTAAGTGCCATGTCAAAACTGCTTGGATGATTGACGAACTGCTGACATTTCAACAAAGCGTTTCGGTTACTCAGGAATCGAGAATTAAAAGGCCGATATATTTATACAACAGATTGAGAACCCAGGTGTGGTTCGTTGTGGTGCCTTGCCGGAAGGTTACTGACATTTCAGATGCCTTGTGAGGAGCATATGGCTCATAGGCCTTCGTCGTAGCTCTCCCAACTATAGTCATCCACGAGCTGACGGAGATTGACACACAAAAACGCTGGAGTAACTCAGCGGGGGTCAGGCAGCATCTCCGGAGAGAAGGAATGGGTGAGAGTCAGGGGAGAGGGAAACGAGAGGTGTAGATGGTGATTAGAGAACAAATAAATGAAAGATATGCAAAAAAAGCAACGATGATCAAGGGACGGTGGAGCTCACAATGGTCCATTGTTGGCTGTGGGCTAGGTGGTAACCTAGCCAGGTTGGGTTAGTGGGCGGATGCATGGCAGATGCAGTTTAATGTGGATAAGTGCGAGGTTGTGGCGGATCAGGCCACTCCTCGGGTCAGGCCACTACAAGGTTATCCAATGACTTGGATGAAGGGATTAAAAGTACCATTAGCAAATTTGCAGATGACACAAAGCTGGGTGGTAGTGTGAACTGTGAGGAAGATGCTATGAGGTTGCAGGGTGACTTGGACAGGTTGTGTGAGTGGGCTGATGCATGGCAGATGCAGTTTAATGTGGATAAGTGTGAGGTTATCCACTTTGATGGAAATAACAGGAAGGCAGATTATTATCCGAATGGTGTCAAGTTAGGAAAAGGGGACGTACAACGAGATCTGGGTGTCCTAGTGCATCAGTCACTGAAAGGAAGCATGCAGGTACAGCAGGCAGTGAAGAAAGCCAATGGCATGTTGGCCTTCATAACAAGAGGAGTTGAGTATAGGAGCAAAGAGGTCCTTCTGCAGTTGTACAGGGCCCTAGTGAGGCCGCACCTGGAGTACTGTGTGCAGTTTTGGTCTCCAAATTTGAGGAAGGACATCCTTGCTATTGAGGGCATGCAGCGTAGGTTCACTAGGTTAATTCCCGGAATGGCGGGACTGTCATATGTTGAAAGACTGGAGCGACTAGGCTTGTATACACTGGAATTTAGGAGGATGAGAAGGATTTAGAAGGATCTTAGAGTCAGGAAACGTTCCCAATGTTGGGGAGTCCAGAACCAGGGGCCACAGTTCCTCCAATTTGCGCTGGGCCTCACTCTGACAGTGGAGGGGGCCCAGGACAGAAAGGTCAGTGAGGGAATGGGAGGGGGAGTGACAAAGATCTCCTAGTTGACAAACCCTTTAACGTGGAGGAACAGCACCTGATATTTCGCTTGGGCAGCTTACACCCCAGCGGTATGAACATTGACTTCTCTAACTTCAAGTAACCCTTGCTTCCCCTCTCTCCCTCTCTCTCCGTCCATTCACCACCCTTAGTCATCGTACAAGTTTCACGGTCGTCCCGTTGAGTTTTACCGTCTGTATAACCTGTTGTCATCTTCTCCGCAGTAAACAATGCATCATTGTGGGCTCCAAATTACCTTGATCATTGTTAAAATTTTGCATATCTTCCAGCCATTTGTTCAACATCTCAGTATATCACCATCTCGATCGTTTCTTTTAGAGATACAGCGCGGAAACAGGCCATTTGGCCCACCAGGTCCACGCCGACCAGCGATCCCCGCACACTAACACCATCCTACACCCACTAGGGACAATTTTCACATTTACCACCAAGCCAATTTACCTACAAACCTGCACGTCTTTGGAGT
This sequence comes from Rhinoraja longicauda, assembly GCF_053455715.1. Classification (NCBI taxonomy): domain Eukaryota; kingdom Metazoa; phylum Chordata; class Chondrichthyes; order Rajiformes; family Arhynchobatidae; genus Rhinoraja; species Rhinoraja longicauda. The sequence goes on from NC_135963.1 coordinate 4,240,527, forward strand.
GTGGGAGATCTCGGAGAAAACCCACGCAGGTCACAGGGGAGAACGTACAAACTCCGCACAGACGGCGCCCGTAGTCGGGATGGAATCCGGGTCTCCGGCGCTGCATTCGCTGTGAGGCGGCAACTCTACCGCTGCGCCACCGTGGCCGCCTGAGGGGAAATGGAAACGAGATCAAACATATAAAATTCTTAAGGGGTTGGAGAGGCTCGATGCGGGAAGATTGTTCCCGATGTTGGGGAAGTCCAGAACCAGGGGTCACAGCTTAAGGATAAGTCAAGTCAAGTCAATTTTATTTGTATAGCACATTTAAAAACAACCCACGTTGACCAAAGTGCTGTACATTTGATTAGGTTCCAATAGAAAAAAAAATGAAAACATACAGTAGCACGCAAACAGTTCACAGCGCCTCCTCAATGAGCCTCAAACGCTATGGAGTAGAAATAGGTTTTGAGCCTGGACTTAAAGGAGTCGATGGAGGGGGCAGTTCTGATGGGGAGAGGGATGCTGTTCCACAGTCTAGGAGCTGCAACCGCAAAAGCGCGGTCACCCCTGAGTTTAAGCCTAGACCGCGGGATAGTGAATAGCACCAAGTCGGCCGACCTGAGGGACCTGGAGTTAAAGAGGTGGGTTAGAAGATTTTTGATGTAGGGGGGGGAGTGTCCATTTAGGGCTTTATACGTGAATAGGAGGAGCTTGAAGTTGATTCTGTACCGTACAGGGAGCCAGTGGAGAGAGGCCAGAATCGGGGTGATGTGGTCCCTTTTACGGGTACCCGTCAGGAGTCTCGCTGCGGCGTTTTGGACCAGTTGCAGGCGGGACAGGGAAGATTGGCTGATCCCAGTGTATAGGGAGTTGCAGTAGTCTAGGCGGGAGGAAATGAAAGCGTGAATGATTTTTTCTGTGTCGTCGTTGGAAAGGTTTGATTTTAGCAATGGTTCGAAGTTGGAAGAAGCTGGCTTTTACCACAGCTAAGGGGGAAGTCTTTTAGGACCGAGATGAGAAAACATTTCTTCACACAGAGAGTGGTGAGTCTGTGGAATTCTCTGCCACAGAGAGTAGTTGAGGCCAGTTCATTGGCTATATTTAAGAGGGAGTTAGATGTGGCCCTTGTGGCTAAAGGGATCAAGGGGTATGGAGAGAAGGCAGGTGCGGGATACTGAGCTGGATGATCAGCCATGATCATATTGAATGGCGGTGCAGGCTCGAAGGGCCGAATGGCCTACTCCTGCACCTATTTTCTATGTTTCTATGTTTCTATGTCTCTCGTTTCCCCTTTCCCCTGACTCTCAGTCTGAAGAAGGTTCCCGACCCGAAACGTCACCTATTCCTTTTCTCCAGAGACGTTGTGTGGCCCTCTGAGTTACTGCGGCTCTTTTGAGTCTGTCAAAGAGCCTTACAGTGATTGGCACTATCTCAGTTGCGGTCTCAGCTCCATTAGAACGTCACTTTTTATACCTGATCGTTAAGATTACACTTAAGAGCACTATTGTTCCCTTTTCACAGCAGGTATGGCTTTGTTGCTCTACAGTTTTCTTGCAGTGACAGTTTCGCAGCAAAAACAGAAGTTCTCTTTGAAGGTCAGCAAAGTTTTGAGAGACTGTGAAAATGGTTCAGGATACCAAGGTGTGCAGGAAATGGAGTGTAAGGAAGGAACTGCAGGTGCTGGTTTACACCAAAGGTAGACACAAAATGCTGGAGTAACTCAGCGGGGACAGGCAGCATCTCTGGAGAGAAGGAATGGGTGACGTCTCGAGTCGAGACTCTTCTTCAGACTGATCAAGGAAATGTGCAACGGTCCACTATCGACCGAGGGGAAGTTGACAACGAGGCATACAGACGGTAAAACTAATCAGGAGGACAGTGAATCTAGTCGGAGAAACATAGAAACATTTAAAATAGGTGCAGGAGGAGGCCATTCGGCCCTTCGAGCCAGCACCGCCATTCATTGTGATCATGGCTGACCATCCACAATCAGTAACCCATGCCTGCCTTCTCCCCATACCCCCTCTACCCCATTGTGGACATTGCACTTTGTCTGTGGAACTGGTGCGCTGCTGAGAACTATATTCTGCACTGAATCTTCCCCTTTGCTCTAACGATTGTAGGGTTTAGGGTTTAGACTTTAGAGATACAGCGTGGAAACTGGCCCTTCAGCCCACTGGCTCCATGCCGACCAACTGATCACCCCGTACACTAGCACTGTCCTACACACAATGAATGAATGAATGAATGAATGAATGAATGAATGAATGAATGAATGAATGAATGATACCATTGAAAGAATTAGTGACAAAGTGCCTGCTTACTGAAGTCAATTAACCTTAGACAATAGACAATAGACAATAGGTGCAGGAGGAGGCCATTCGGTCCTTCGAGCCAGCACCACCATTCAATGTGATCATGGCTGATCATTCTCAATCAGTACCCTGTTCCTGCCTTCTCCCCATACCCTCTGACTCCGCTATCCTTAAGAGCTCTATCTAGCTCTCTCTTGAATGCGTTCCTGCTTTCTCCCCATATCCCGTGATTCCTTTAGCCCTCAGAGCTAAATCTAACTGTGAGAACTGGAATTTGGGGAGGGATGGAGTGAGAGGGAAAGCAGGGGTTTACCTGAGGTTAGAGAAATCAATATTCACTGTGTGAGTGAGGTTTTTGGGTCGAAGGGCCTGAAGGAAGGGTCCCGACCTGAAACGTCACCCATTTCTCCTCTCCAGAGATAGCTTAGTTTAATTTAGTTTAGAGATACAGCCCGGAAACAGGCCCTTCGGCCCCACCGAGTCGAGACCGACCAACGATCCCCACACACTAACACTTATCCGACACACACTAGGGACAATTTACATTTATGCCGAAGCCAATTTACCTACAAACCTGCACGTCTTTGGAGTGTGGGAGGAAACCGAAGATCTCGGAGAAAACCCACGCAGGTCACGGGGAGAACGTACAAACTCCATACAGTGCAGCACCCGTAGTCAGGATCGAACCTGAGTCTCCGGCGCTGCATTCGCTGTAAAGCAGCAACTCTACTGCTGCGCTACCGTGCCGCTACCGTAGGTCCGGACAGTGAAGGTCCGGACAGTGTAGGCCCGGAGGCCTGGGCGCCGACCTAATGGAGGTTGCGTAGCAACCCGCCTCCCGGCCCGGGTGGCCGCCATTGGTGGAGCGAGAGCACGTAGCCGCTGGCTGGGTGAGGTCACGTGGGGCGCGGGGCGGTGACGTCACTTTGTCCCTTATTTGGGAGTGAGATAGTTGGCAACCCCCTACCTGTGACAATAAGCATCATTCATTCATTCCAAAGGAGTATAAAACGTGAGAGGACTAGATCGGGTAGATGCAGTCTTTTGCCCAAAGTAGGGGAATCGAGGACCGGAGGGCATAGGTGTAAGGTGAGGGGGGAAGGATTTAATTGGAACCTGAGGGGTAACTTTGTGACACAAATGTTGATGGTGGGTGTATGGAACGAGCTGCCAGAGGAGGTAGTTGAGGCTGGGACTATTCCAACATTTAAGAAACAGTTAGACAGGTACGTGGGTAGAACAGGTCTGGAGACGGCGCCTGTAGTTGGGATCGAACCTGGGTCGGCAAGCGCTGTAACATAGAAACATAGAAAATAGGTGCAGCAGTAGGCCATTCGGCCCTTTGAGCCTGCACCGCCATTCAATATGATCATGGCTGATCATCCAACTCAGTATCCTGTACCTGCCTTCTCTCCATACCCCCTGATCCCTTTAGCCACAAGGGCCACATCTAACTCCCTCTTAAATATAGCCAATGAACTGGCCTCAACTACCTTCTGTGGCAGATAATTCCACAGATTCACCACTCTCTGTGTGAAAAAAAACGTTCTCATCTCGGTCCTAAAAGACTTTCCCCTTATCCTTAAACTGTAACCCCTTGTTCTGGACTTCCCCAACATCGGGAACAATCTTCCTGCATCTAGCCTGTCCAACCCCTTAAGAATTTTGTAAGTTTCTATAAGATCCCCCCTCAATCTTCTAAATTCCAGCGAGTACAAGCCGAGTCTATCCAGTCTTTCTTCAAATGAAAGTCCTGCCATCCCAGGCAGCAACTCCAGCGCAGCGCCGCCTTGTCTGCCTGCCTGCCACGCTGGGTTACTCCAGCGTTTTATCTCTATCTCGAGCGTGTTTACACCCCTGGCAGTCTCAGGACGGTGGGCACCATCTCTGCCTCGCGTTTCTCCTCACTGTTCGGGCGAGAAAATCACCGGAAAGATGAAATGGATCTGCAAAGGTATTAAATATCCTTTTCCCGTTCCACGATTATATGGCAAGGTGCTGTAATTGCCGCGGGTTTGGTTGGTAGGGGGTAATGGTGTTTATTTAAACCAGAAAAACAACTCATTAGATACTCCATTTTTAATTGTGCGTTTGCTTGCTTGACTCGCTGCGAAGAGGTAACCCTTGGGGGGGGGGGAAAGCGTAGATATTTCATTTTGCTCCTCTCCAGTAGGAGACTAATGTGCCTCATTATCCGAGACACAGTGGTAGCTCAGACACTGTAATAGAGCACGATATGAGACGATACTCCAGAATGAAAGTGGAGACCTGCGATCGCCTTCAATTAATCTGAACGACGGCAAATGGGCATCAGTCTTGCTGCTTGGCGGGGAGAATCCTTTTGCTGCTGCACCTATTACAATACAATACAACACAATACAATATATCGTTATTGTCATTGTACCCAGGGGTACAACGAGATTGGGAATGCGCCTCCCATACGATGCAATGATTTAAGTAATTAACAGCAAACCAACGAAACAAAACAATTGTAACAGTTTTTAGACAGGGTAAAGTGCAAGTTGATCTATGCGTTGTGGCCATCCGGCTCAGCAGGACCGGTTCATAGCAGCTATGGCCCTGGGGATGAAGCTGTTCCTGAGTCTGGAGGTGCGGGCGTAGAAGGCCTTGTATCGTCTGCCCGATGGAAGGAGTTCGAACAGACTGTTGCAGGGGTGTGAAGAGTCTTTGTGGATGCTGGTGGCTTTTCTGAGGCATCGTGTGTTGTAGATGCCCTCCAAGTCTGGTAGCTGTGTTCCGATGGCCCTCTGAGCTCTATGGACTACCCGCTGTAGAGCTCTCCTTTCTGCCTCCGTGCAGCTGAGATACCACACAGTGATGCAAGCGTTAGGATGCTCTCTATGGTGCAGCGGTAGAAGGTCGTCAGCAGCTGTTGGGGTAGACCAGACTTTTTCACTATTACCCCCTACCATCCAAATAAACACCATTACCCCCTACCAACCAAACCAGTGGCAATTACAGCACGGTGGCGCAGCGGTAGAGTTACTGCCTTACAGCGAATGCAGCGCCGGAGACTCAGGTTCGATCCCGACTACGGGCGCCGTCTGTACGGAGTTTGTACGTTCTCCCCGTGACCCGCGTGGGTTTTCTCTGAGATCTTCAGTTTCCTCCCACACTCCAAAGACGTGCAGGTTTGTAGGTTAATTGGCTGGGTAAAATGTACAAATTGTCCCTAGTGGGTGTAGGATAGTGTTAGTGTGCGGGGATCGCTGGGCGGCACCGACCCGGTGGGCCGAAGGGCCTGTTTCCGCGCTGTATCTCTAAATCTAAATCTAAATGATACGCCGAGGCCAGCAAGCCACCACATGACCAAGGAGTTTAACAATGCATTGTAGTATAAGAAGATAACTGCAGATGCTGGTACAAATCGAAGGTTTTTATTCACAAAATGCTGGATAACTCAGCAGGTCAGGCAGCATCTCAGGAGAGAAGGAATGGGTGACGTTTCGGGTCGAGACCCTTCTTCAGACTGATGTCAGGGGGGCGGGACAAAGGAAGGATATAGGTGGAGACAGGAAGATAGAGGGAGAACTGGGAAGGGGGAGAGGAAGGGAGGGACAGAAGAACTATCTAAAGTTGGAGAAGTCGATGTTCATACCACTGGGCTGCAAGCTGCCCAAGCGAAATATGAGGTGCTGTTCCTCCAATTTCCGGTGGGCCTCACTATGGCACTGGAGGAGGCCCATGACAGAAAGGTCAGACAGGGAATGGGAGGGGGAGTTGAAGTGCTCAGCCACCGGGAGATCAGTTTGGTTAATGCGGACCGAGCGCAGGCGTTCAGCGAAGCGATAGCCGAGCCTGCGCTTGGTTTCATCGATGTAAATAAGTTGACATCTAGAGCAGTGGATGCAATAGATGAGGTTGGAGGAGGTGCAGGTGAACCTCTGTCTCACCTGGAAAGACTGTTTGGGTCCTTGGATGGAGTTGAGGGGGGAGGTAAAGGGACAGGTGTTGCATCTCGTGCGGTTGCAGGGGAAAGTGCCCGGGGAGGGGGTGGTTTGGGTAGGAAGGGACGAGTGGACCAGGGAGTTACGGAGGGAACGGTCTCTGCGGAACGCAGAGAGGGGAGGGGATGGGAAGATATGGCCAGTGGTGGGGTCCCGTTGTAGGTGACGGAAATGTTGGTGGATGATTCGTTGGATCCGCTGGCTGGTGGGGTGGAAGGTGAGAACGAGGGGGATGCATTGTGATATCTAACCTTCCAAACCCCCCCCTGTCCGATTATTTTGCTTTATTACTTAGCAACCAGCCAGTCTCCGGAGAACAAAATAGCAGCTCGCTGTGACTAGAAGCTGCTCAGGGAGTTCTGGAGCACATTTTTTTTTGGCAGCGTCCTTTGTGGTGAGAAGTAATGCTCTTTTGGATAGCTGAGCAACATCACCCAGTAATTGAATTAACAACTCTCTCTCTCTCTCTCTCTCTCTCTCTCTCTCTCTCTCTCTCTCTCTCTCTCTCTCTCTCTCTCTCTCTCTCTCTCTCTCTCTCTCTCTCTCTCTCTCTCTCTCTCTCTCTCTCTCTCTCTCTCTCTCTCTCTCTCTCTCTCTCTCTCTCTCTCTCTCTCTCTCTCTCTCTCTCTCTCTCTCTCTCTCTCTCTCTCTCTCTCTCTCTCTCTCTCTCTCTCTCTCTCTCTCTCTCTCTCTCTCTCTCTCTCTCTCTCTCTCTCTCTCTCTCTCTCTCTCTCTCTCTCTCTCACACAACATCATCCGCTCTGCATTAATTTTTATGCAACCCTACTTGGATTCCACTGTTGCGGAGGTTTACACGGTGGAAACAGACCCCCCCCCCCTCGGCCCAACTTGCCAGCACCGACCGACATGGCCCACCTGCGTTCACGAGTGATCGGAGCATAATTAGGCCATTCGGCCCATCGAGTCTACTCCGCCATTCAATCACGGCTGATCTATCTCTCCCTCCCAAACCCCACCATTCTCCTGCCTTCTCCCCGTAACCACTGACACCCGCACCAATCACGAATCTATCTATCTCTGCCTTATAAATATCCACTGACTTGGCCTCTACAGCCTTCTGTGGCAAAGAATCCCACAGATTCACCACCCTCTGACCAAAGGAACATCCTTTAATTCTGAGGCTGTGCCCTCTGGTCCTAGACTCTCAATAGACAATAGACAATAGACAATAGGTGCAGGAGGAGGCCATTCAGCCCTTCGAGCCAGCACCGCCATTCAATGTGATCATGGCTGATCACTCTCAATCAGTACCCCGTTCCTGCCTTCTCCCCACACCCCCTGACTCCGCTATCCTTAAGAGCTCTATCCAGCTCTCTCTTGAATGCATTCAGGGAATTGGCCTCCACTGCCTTCTGAGGCAGAGAATTCCACAGATTCACAACTCTCTGACTGAAAAAGTTCTTCCTCATCTCCGTTCTAAATGGCCTACCCCTTATTCTTAAACTGTGGCCCCTTTGTTCTGGACTCCCCCCAACATTGGGAACATGTTTCCTGCCTCTAACGTGTCCAACCCCTTAATAATCTTATACGTTTCGATAAGATCTCCTCTCTCCCACTGGTGGAAACATCCTCTCCACATCCACTCTATCCAGGCCTTTCATTATTTGGTAAGTTTCAATGAGTTTTTATGCTTGCCCCCCCCCCTCCCCCCTCCCCATCTCTCTCCTTTGTCATTATCTCTTCCTTCTGTCTCTCCTTTCCCACCTCTCATTAAAGTTTAGAGATCCAGCAAAGATACAGCCAAACCGAGTCGGCCCCGACCGGCGATCCTCGTACACTAGCACTACCCCACGAACTAAGGACAATTTGCAGTTATGCACACAGCCGAAGCCAATTAACCTTCAAACCTGCATGCCTTTGGAGTGTGGGAGCTGTTTGTACGTTCTCCCGTTATTACGTGGGTTTTCTCCGGGTGCTCCGGTTTCCTCCCACATTCCAAAGGTATGAGGAGAATGGCAGGAACAGGTTACCGATCATGGATGATCAGCCGTGATCACAGTGAATGGCGGTACTGGCTCGAAGGGCTGAATGGCCTCCTCCTGCACCTATTGCCTATTGCCTATGTGCGGGTTTGTAGGCTAATTGACCCGTTGTAAATTGCTCCAAACGTGTAGGGAACAGGATGCGAAAGTGGGATAAGATAGAACTAGTGTGAAAGGGACGGCCTGGACTCGGTGGGCCGAAGGGCCTCTTCCATGCTGTATCTCTAATCTAAGCTACACGTGTACGCCAGACAGGCACAACGAGCTGGCTTAAGGGGTTGGAGAGGCTAGATGCGGGAAGATTGTCCCCGATGTTGGGGAAGTCCAGAACCAGGGGTCACAGCTTAAGGATAAGGGGGAAGTCTTTTAGGACCGAGATGAGAAAACATTTCTTCACACAGAGAGTGGTGAGTCTGTGGAATTCTCTGCCACAGAAGGTAATTGAGGCCAGTTTCATTGGCTATATTTAAGATGTGGCCCTTGTAGCTAAAGGGATCAGGGGGTATGGAGAGAAGGCAGGCACAGGTTACTGAGTTGGATGATCAGCCATGATCATATTGAATGGCGGTGCAGGCTCGAAGGGCCGAATGGCCTACTCCTGCACCTATTTTCTATGTTTCTATGTTTCTATGTTTCTAAATCAGCGGGTCAGGCAGCATCTCTGGAAAGCAGGAATGGGTGACGTTTCAAGGTCGAGACCCTTCTTCAGACTGAGAGTCAGGGGAGAGGAGAGACATGAGAAGGGAATAACGTTTAGTGCAAGAAAAAGGCCTGTAAAGTCCGATCAAAGATAGGGTCTCGACCCCAAACATCACCTATTCTCTTCCACTAGGGATAGCTGTCTGACTCGCTGAGTTACTCCTTCATTATGTGTACATTTCCTTGACCATCGTCTGCTTTGATCTGTCTTTTTCACACCCACCATGCTCTTTGCACCCTTCCGTACCTCTAGTCCACTGAGTCCCTGACTCTCTCTGAAGAAGGGTCTCGACCAAAAACGCCACCCATTCCCTCTCTCCAGAGATGCTGCCTGTCCCGCTGAGTTACTCCGGCATTTTGTGTCTTATCTTCGGTATAAGCCAGCATCTGCAGTTCCTTCCTGCACCTGTAAACACGGGCACTGGGAAACAGGAAGGAGCTGGTTTTGTGCAGTGGAGAGATAAGGAGGAAGTACGTGGGCAGACTCATCTATTTATCAGCAAGCTAATTGCATCGTCGAAGAGGGAAATTGGATAAATCTCAACAGCACCGTGCAAGTAGCATCGCTAAATTGGCTTGTATACACTGGAATTTAGAAGGATGAGAGGAGATCTTATGGAAATGTATCAGATTATTAAGGGGTTGGACACGTTAGAGGCAGGAAACATGTTCCCAATGTTGGGGGAGTCCAGAACAAGGGGCCACAGTTTAAGAATAAGGGGTAGGGCCATTTAGAACGGAGATGAGGAAAAACCTTTTCAGTCAGAGAGTTGTGAATCTGTGGAATTCTCTGCCTCAGAAGGCAGTGGAGGCCAATTCTCTGAATACATTCAAGAGAGAGCTGGATAGAGCTCTTAAGGATAGCGGAGTCAGGGGGTATGGGGAGAAGGCAGGAACGGGGTACTGATTGAGAATGATCAGCCATGATCACATTGAATGGCGGTGCTGGCTCGAAGGGCCGAATGGCCTCCTCCTGCACCTATTGTCTATTGTCTATTGTCTCTAAATGGACTGACGCAAAGTGCTGAAGTAACTCAGCGGGTCAGGCTGCACCTCTGGAGAAAAAGGATGGGTGACGTTTCAGGTCGAGACCTGAACTCTTAGGGCTAAGGGAATCAAGGGATTATGGGGAGAAAGCAGGAACGGGGTACTGATTTTGGATGATCAGTCATGATCACATTGAATGGTGGTGCTGGCTCGATAGGGCTGAATGGCCTCCTCCTGCACCTATTTTCAATGTTTCGATGCTTCTTTGACCCTTCTTCGGACTGATTTTTAGATTTAGATTTAGAGATACAGCGCGGAAACAGGCCCTTCGGCCCACCGGGTCCGCTCCGCCCAGCGATCCCCGCACACTAACACTATCCTACACCCACTAGGGACAATTCTACCGCTGCGCCACCGTGCCGCTACTGATGGTCGGCGGAGAGGGGAAAGAAAGGTGGAAGAGATGAGAGGCAGGGCAAAACCTGGCGGGTAACAGGTGGACAAAGACTTAAGATGTGATTAGAGTCATGAAGTCATCCAGCTTGGAAACAGGCCCTTCGGCCCACCCTTCAGACTGAAGAAGGGTCTCGACCCGAAACGTCACCCATTCCTTCTCTCCCGAGATGCTGCCTGACCCGCTGAGTTACTCCAGCATTTTGTGTCTATCATCGAGGTATTTTTACACAAGAACTTCAAAGCAGGCAAGGGGACGGTTTTGCTAACAGCTAACTGCAAATAAAAACATAAACAGCTGACTTACCAAGACCTGGCATCAGGGAAGGTGCAATATTGCTCGGATCTTTCGCAAGGTGCCACCAAATTAGTCGGCTATGTTGTGGCTTGCTGCCTCAGGGAGAAAGATCAAAGGACTGGCGTGGAGCTGGGAATAAGAGTATGTGCCAGCCACTAGCATCTGCCCAAACCTAGAGCAGCAAAAGGGCAGGCCCTTCGGCCCACAATATCTGTGTCGAACATGATGCCAAGACTCTCTCCAACGATGCTGCCTGTCCTGCTGAGTTACTCCAGCTTTTTGTGTCTATCTTCAGTTTAGAAACATAGAAACATAGAAAATAAGTGCAGGAGAAGGCACTAGACAGTAGACAATAGACAATAGGTGCAGGAGTAGGCCATTCGGCCCTTCGAGCCAGCACCACCATTCAATGTGATCATGGCTGATCATTCTCAATCAGTACCCCGTTCCTGCCTTCTCCCCATACCCCCTGGTACCGCTATCCTTAAGAGCTCTATCTTGCTCTCTCTTGAATGCATTCAGAGAATTGGCCTCCACTGCCTTCTGAGGCAGAGAATTCCACTCTGAGGCAGAGAATTAAACGAGCCAGCACCGCCATTCAATGTGATCATGGCTGATCATCCACAATCAGTACCCCGTTCCTGCCTTCTCCCCATATCCCTTGATTCTGCTAGCCCTACGAGCTCTGTCTATTTTCTATCCATGTCAATACCTTATCCTCAATACCATGTGCTCTAATTTTGCCCTCTAATCTCCGGTTTGCACGTCCTCCCCGTGACCTGCGTGTGTTTTCTCCGGTGCTCTGGTTTCCTCTCACACTCCAAAGACGCGTAGATTTGTAGCCTAATTGGCATCGGTAAAATTCGAAAATGTCCCTAGTCAAGTCAAGTCAAGTTTATTTGTCACATACACACACACGATGTGCAGTGAAATGAAAGTGGCAATGCCTGCGGATTGTGCACAAAAAAAGAATTACAGTTACAGCATATAAATTAAAGTTAATACAGAGAAGACAAAATTTAGTCCCTGGAGTTATAAAAGTTGACAGTCCTGATGGCCTGTGGGAAGAAACTCCGTCTCATCCTCTCCGTTTTCACAGCGTGACAGCGGAGGCGTTTGCCTGACCGTAGCAGCTGGAACAGTCCGTTGCTGGGGTGGTAGGGGTCCCTCATGATCTTGCTTGCTCTCGATCTACACCTCCTGATGTATAGGATAGTGCGGAGGATAGTGCTAGTTTGCGGGGATCGCTGGTTAGATTGGGCTCGGTGGGCCGAAGGGCCTGTTTCTGCGCTGTATCACTAAACTGCTAAGGTAAACTAAACTACACTAAATTAAACTAACCTACACTAGTATTACAGGAAGGATGTGGAGGCTTTGGAGATGAAGGATCTCCTGTGGCGTTCTGTTCTGTGCTGCATCTTGGTGGGACCAGTCTGTTGCTGAAGGTGCTCCTCAGGTTGGCCAGTGTGTGTCATGGAGGGGGTGAGCTGTATTGTCCAGGAAGCTCCGCAGTTTGAGGAGCATCCCCCCCCTCCAAGCCCCACCTCCCGTGAATCCAACCCCACCCCCCAGGATGGAGCCAGCCTTCCCGATGAGTTTGTTGATCGTGTTGGTGGCCTTCGCCCTGCTGCCCCTGCGCACGCCAGCGCAGAAGATGGCGCTGGCTACCAGCGATCGGTAGATCATCTGCAGCATCTCACTGCAGACTTTGAAGGAGCGGAGCCTTCTCAAAAAGTACAGCCAGCTCTGTCCCTTCTTGTACAGGGCCTCAGCGTTCCTGGACCAGTCCACTTTGGTGGCAAGAACAGGAAAGCAGACTATTATCTGAATGGTGGCCGATTAGGAGAAGGGGAGATGCAACGAGACCTGTGTGTCGTGGTGCACCAGTCATTGAAAGTAGGCATGCAGGTGAAGCAGGCAGTGAAGAAAGCGAATGGTATGTTGGCATTCATAGCGAGGGGATTTGAGTATAGGAGCAGGGAGGTTCTGCTGCAGTTGTACAGGGCATTGGTGAGACCGCACCTGGAGTATTGCGTACAGTTTTGGTCTCCTAATCTGAGGAAAGACATTCTTGCCATAGAGGGAGTACAGAGAAAGTTCACCAGATTGATTCCTGGGATGGCAGAACTTTCATATGAAGAAAGACTGGATAGACTCGGCTTGTACTTGCTGGAATTTAGAAGATTGAGGGGGGATCTTATAGAAACTTACAAAATTCTTAAGGGGTTGGACAGGCTAGATGCAGGAAGATTGTTCCCGATGTTGGGGAAGTCCAGAACAAGGGGTCACAGTTTAAGGATAAAGGGGAAGTCTTTTAGGACCGAGATGAGAAAGTTTTTTTTCACACAGAGAGTGGTGAATCTGTGGAATTCTCTGCCACAGAAGGTAGTTGAGGCCAGTTCATTGGCTATATTTAAGAGGGAGTTAGATGTGGCCCTTGTGGCTAAAGGGATCAGGGGGTATGGAGAGAAGGCAGGTACGGGATACTGAGTTGGATGATCAGCCATGATCATATTGAATGGCGGTGCAGGCTCGAAGGGCCGGATGGCCTACTCCTGCACCTATTTTCTGTGTTTCTATGTTTCTATGTTTCTACTGTCCATGTACACTCCAAGGAACTTGTACTCCCTGGTAAACTGCACATCCACACCATTGATGGAGACAGGGGACAGGGGTGTCCGTCTACTCCTGTGGTCCACCACCAACTCCTTAGTGTCGGAAAATATCTGCAGATGCTGGTACAAATCGAAGGTATCACAAAACGCTGGAGTAACTCAGCGGGTCAGGCAGCATATCTGGAGAGACGGAATGGGTCATATTTCGCTTGGGCAGCTTGCAGCCCAGCGGTATGAACATTGACTTCTCCAACTTTAGATAGTTCCTCTGTCCCTCTCTTCCCCTCCCCCTTCCCAGATCTCCCACTGTCTTCCTGTCTCCACCTATATCCTTCCTTTGTCCAGCCCCCCTGACATCAGTCCGAAGAAGAGTCTCGAACCGAAACGTCACCCGTTCCTTCTCTCCAGAGATGCTGCCTGCCCCGCTGAGTTACTCCAGCATGTCGTGATACCAACTCCTTCGTCTTGTCGGTGATGAGTTGCGGGTGATTCGGCCCACACCACTCGACAGAGTCGTTGACTACACCTCTGCATTCAGCTCTTCCCTCCCCTCACTGGTGCAGCCCACAATTGCAGAATCATCCATGTGCCAGACACTCCCAAGGAACCATGGTACTGGCACACCTTGCACCTCCCCCCCCCCCCCCCCCCCCGACATCACCCACCAAGACCCTACTGTTCACTGGGTCTAACGTGCCAGGATTCACAGCAAGGAGAAATCTTGTGCCGTTCCCAAATGGAACAAGCCTTCTCCTCACCCCGTCAGCTCATTAAGGAGCCAAGCCTGCAGATGCAGAGCCAGTTTGCAGACCTCTTCACCCCCTGCCAAACCTGGGTTACTTATTTCCAACTCCACGCCTCATGACGCGCCAACTGAGGTGGCGGAAACTTGCGCTGATGTTCGATTTAAAAAGTAGAGAGATTACAGAGTTATCTCCGCAGAGATAACCCGAGGGGTGAGAGCCCTAGTGAGACCGCACCTGGAGTACTGTGTGCAGTTTTGGTCTCCAAATTTGAGGAAGGATATTCTTGCTATTGAGGGCGCGCAGCGTAGGTTTACTAGGTTAATTCCCGGAATGGCGGGACTGTCGTATGTTGAAAGACTGGAGGGACTAGGCTTGTATACAGTGGAATTTAGAAGGATGAGAGGGGATCTTATTGAAACGTATAAGATTATTAAGGGGTTGGACACGTTAGAGGCAGGAAACATGTTCCCAACGTTGGGGAGTCCAGAACCAGGGGCCACAGTTTAAGAATAAGGGGTAGGCCATTTAGAACTGAGATGAGGAAAAACGTTTTCAGTCAGAGAGTTGTGAATCTGTGGAATTCTCTGCCTCAGAAGGCAGTGGAGGCCAATTCTCTGAATGCATTCAAGAGAGAGCTAGATAGAGCTCTTAAGGATAGCGGAGTCAGGGGGTATGGGGAGAAGGCAGGAACGGGGTACTGATTGAGATTGATCAGCCATGATCGCATTGAATGGTGGTGCTGGCTTGAAGGGCCGAATGGCCTACTCCTGCACCTATTGTCTATTGTCTATTGTCACACTTTGAGGGTGGCACGGTGGCGTAGCGGCAGAGGCACTCCCTCAAAGCGCCACAAAGCGCAACAAGGACAGAATCCCCCTCGTTCTCACCTTCCACCCCACCAGCAGAGACCGTTCCCTCCGTAACTCCCTGGTCCACTCGTCCCTTCCTACCCAAACCACCCCATCCCCGGGCACTTTCCCCTGCAACCGCACGAGATGCAACACCTGTCCCTTTACCTCCCCCATCAACTCCATCAAAGGACCCAAACAGTCTTTCCAGGTGAGACAAAGGTTCACCTGCACCTCCTCCAACCTCATCTATTGCATCCGCTGCTCTAGATGCCAACTTATTTACATCGGCGAAACCAAGCGCAGGCTCGGCGATCGTTTCGCTGAACACCTGCGCTCGGTCCGCATTAACCAAACTGATCTCCCGGTGGCTGAGCACTTCAACTCCCCCTCCCACTCCCAGTCTGACCTTTCTGTCATGGGCCTCCTCCAGTGCCATAGTGAGGCCCACCGGAAATTGGAGGAACAGCACCTCATATTTCGCCTGGGCATTTTGCACCCCGGTGGTATGAACATCGACTTCTCCAACTTTAGATAGTTCCTCTGTCCCTCCCTTCCCCTCCTCCTTCCCATTTCTCCCTCTATCTTCCTGTCTCCACCTATATCCTTCCTTTGTCCCGCCCCCCTGACATCAGTCTGAAGAAGGGTCTCGACCCGAAACGTCACCCATTCCTTCTCTCCCGAGATGCTGCCTGACCTGCTGAGTTACTCCAGCATTTTGTGAATAAATCAATAGATCAGCCATGATTGAGAGGCGAGGTAGACTTGATGGGCCGAATGGCCTAATTCTGCTTCTCTCGCTTATGATCTTTTGAAAAGTAAAAGGGAGAATGTAACAGTGGAAGTGAAGTGGAAGAAGCACAATCTTGCCTCAGCTGTCACTGAGTAAATGCTGCCAGTTACCATGAGTCACTGTGTGACATGTACCACTGAACAATTTGTGACGCAGTTTCTCGGCTTTGAAGCAACAATCAAACAGGTGAACTGGCGACGAAGGCAGGAGAATGGGGTTGAGACGGAAAGATCGATCATAAGGTCATCAGTGATAGGAGCAGAATTAGGCCATTCGGCCCATCAAGTCTACTCCGCCGTTCGATCAAGGCAGATCTATCTCTCCCTCCTAACCCCCTTCTCCTGCCTTCTCCCCATAACCCCTGACACCCGTACTAATAAAGAATCACATCATATCATAGAGTCTGAATGATATTGCATGAGCACGGGTCTTTCAGCCCGACCTACATGTCCCATCTACACTCATCCCATTTGCCTGCGTTGGGCCCTGCATATCCCTCCAAAACTGTCCTACCCAGGCACCTGGCCAAAAGTCTTTGAACTGCTTTGGAGACATACAGCGTGGAAGCAGGCCCTTCGGCCCACCGAATCCGTGCCGGCCTAGCGATCACCCCGTACACTAACGCTCTCCTACACACACTGGGGACAATTTGCAATTTACAGAAGCCAATTAACCTGCAACCCCGTGCGTCTTTGGAGTGCGTGAGGGAACGGAAGCATCCGGGGAAAACCCACGCGGTCACGGGGAGAACGTGCAAACTCCACGCAGACAGCACCCGAGATCAGGCACTACCCACTACGCCACTGTCCGACTCTGGAGAGACAATAGATGTTAGTGGGGATAATTTATTACAACCCAATAGACAATAGACAATAGACAATAGACAATAGGTGCAGGAGGAGGCCATTCGGCCCTTCGAGCCAGCACCACCATTCAATGTGATCATGGCTGATCATTCTCAATCAGTACCCCGTTCCTGCCTTCTCCCCATACCCCCTGACTCCGCTATCCTTAAGAGCTCTATCTAACTCTCTCTTGAATGCATTCAGAGAATTGGCCTCCACTGCCTTCTGAGGCAGAGAATTCCACAGATTCACAACTCTCTGACTTTTTCCTCATCTCCGTTCTAAATGGCCTGCCCCTTATTCTTAATCTGTGGCCCCTTGTTCTGGACTCCCACAACATTGGGAACATGTTTCCTGCCTCTAACGTGTCCAACCCCTTAATAATCTTATACGTTTCGATAAGATCTCCTCTCATCCTTCTAAATTCCAGTGTATACAAGCCTAGTCGCTCCAGTCTTTCAACATTTGACAGTCCCACCATTCCGGGAATTAACCTAGTAAACCTACGCTGCACGCCCTCAATAGCAAGAATATCCTTCGTCAAATTTGGAGACCAAAACTGCACACAGTACTCCAGGTGCGGTCTCACTAGGGCCCAGTGGTATGAATATTGATTTCTCCAACTTCAAGTGAAACCTTGCATCCCCTCTCTCTCTTTCTCTCCGTCCCTCCTTCCCCCACCCTAGTCTTTGTAATAGTTTCACTGTTGTCCTGGTGAGTTGCATTGTCGCTATAACTCATTATCACCCACCCCGCGGCCAACAACGCACCATTGTGGGCTCCACTTTTCCTTCATCATCGTTTCATTCATGCGTTCTATATCACCGTCCGTACCTCTCGTTTCCCTTTGCCCTGACTCTCAGTCCGAAGAAGGGTCCCGACCCGAAACGTCACCTATTCCTTTTCTCCAGAGATGCTGCCTGACCCGTTGAGTTGCTCCCGTTGTGTGTGTCTTTATTTAATTAAACCAGTCATCGGCAGGCAGACAGAGGAAAAAGTGGAGGTGTAAAAGTGGAGGTGTAAAGAGCACAGCTATTTTAACAAGGCTCAGTTCCTTCCATTGTTCATCCCCTTCCACCTCCACATCCTTTCGTTGAACAAATAGATGTTAAAAAATGGCCTCAGAATTAAAGGACGTTCTTTTAGAAAGGAGTGGAGGAGGAGTTTCTTGTCAGGGGGCGGTGAATCAGTGGGATTCATTGCCACAGAAGTCTGTGGCGGCCATGTAAATGGATGTTTGGAGTAGACTTTATGGCTCCAAACATTTAGGTCATATGGTCATAAGCTATTGGAGCAGAATTTGGCCATTGGGCCCATCAAGCATACTCCACTGTTCGATCATGGCCGATCTATCTCTCTCTCCTAACCCCATTTCACCCTTTTCACCCAGAGAGTTGTGAATCTGTGGAATTCTCTGCCTCAGAAGGCAGTGGAGGCCAATTCTCTGGATGCTTTCATGAGAGTGTTAGATAGAGCTCTTAAAGATAGCGGAGTCGAGGGATATGGGGAGAAGGCAGGAACGGGGTACTGATTGTGGATGATCAGCCATGATCACAGTGAATGGCGGTGCTGGCTCGAAGGGCCGAATGGCCTCTTCCTGCACCTATTGTCTATTGTCTATTGTCATTCTCCTGCCTTCTCCCCATAACACTTGACACCTGTACTGGTCAAGAATCTATCTATCTCTCCCTTGAACATATCCATTGAATTGGCCTCCACAGCCTTCTGTGGCAAAGAATTCCACAGATTCACCACCCCCTGACACTTATGAATTTGTATGATATTTGTAAGACGGAGATAGATTCTTGATTAGCGCGGGTGTCATGGGTTACGGGGAGAAGGCAGGAGAATGGGGTTAGGAGGGAGAGATAGATCAGCCATGATTGAATGGAGGAGTAGACGATGGGCCGAATGGCCTAATTCTGCTTCTGTCGCTTATGATCTTTTGAAAAGTAAAAGGGAGAATGTAACAGTGGAAGTGAAGTGGAAGAAGCACAACCTTGCCTCAGCTGTCACTGAGTAAATGCTGCCAGTTACCATGAGTCACTGTGTGATTTGTACAACTGAACAATTTGTGACGCAGTTTCTCGGGCTTGAAGCAATAATCAAACAGGTGAAGTGGTGACGAAGGCAGGAGAATGGGGTTGAGAGGGAAAGATCGATCATAAGGTCATCAGTGATAGGGGCAGAATTAGGCCATTTGGCCCATCAAGTCTACTCCGCCATTCAATCATGGCTGATCTATCTTTCCCTCCCTCGCAAGGGGGAAGTTATTAGAAACACAGAAAATAGGTGCAGGAGTAGGCCATTCGGCCCTTCGAGCCTGCACCGCCATTCAATATGATCATGGTTGATCATCCAACTCAGTATCCCGTACCTGCCTTCTCTCCATACCCCCTGATCCCTTTAGCCACAAGGGCCACATCTAACTCCCTCTTAAATATAGCCAATGAACTGGCCTCAACTACCTTCAGGGCAGGGAATTCCACAGATTCACCACTCTCTGTGTGAACAAAAACGTTCTCATCTCGGTCCTAAAAGACTTCCCCCTTATCCTTAAACGGTGACCCCTTGTTCTGGACTTCCCCAACATCGGGAACAATCTTCCTGCATCTAGCCTGTCCAACCCCTTAAGAATTTTGTAAGTTTCTATAAGATCCCCCCTCAATCTTCTAAATTCCAGCAAGTACAAGCCGAGTCTATCCAGTCTTTCTTCATATGAAAGTCCTGCCATCCCAGGGATCAATCTGGTGAACCTATTAGTGTCTCCAATTCCACGGTGGCGCAGCTGTAGAGTTGCTGCCTTACAGTGCTTGCAGCGCCGGAGACCCGGGATCCATCCCAACTACAGGTGCTGTCTATACGGAGTTTGTACGCTCCCCCCGTGACCTGCGTGCGTTTTTCTCCAAGATAGAGTCATAGAGTGATACAGTGTGGAAACAGGCCTTTCGGCCCAACTCGCCCACACCGGCCAACATGTCCCAGCTACCCTAGTCCCACTTGCCCGCGCTTGGTCCATATCCCTCCAAACCTGTCCTGTCCATGTACTTGTCCAACTGTTTCTTAAACGATGGGATAGTCCCAGCATCAACTACCTCCTCTGGCAGCTCGTTCCATACACACACCACCCTCTGTGTGAAAACGTTACCCCTCGGATTCCTATTAAATCTTTTCCCCTTCACCTTGAACCTATGTCCTCTGGTCCTCGATTCCCCTACTCTGCGCAAGAGATTCTGTGTGTCTACCCGATCTATTCCTCTCATGATTTTGTAAGATCTTCGGTTTCCTTCCATACTCCAAAGATGTGCAGGTTTGTAGGTTAATAGACTTGGCGTACATGTAAATTGTCCCTAGTGTGTGTAGGATAGTGTTAATGTGCAGGGAGCGCTGGTCAGTGCGGACTCGGTGGGCCGAAGGGCCTGTTTACCGCGCTGTATCTCTAAACTAAACCAAACTAAACCAATCTACTCAGTGATCGTTTTCTCCAACGCAATCTCCCATGTGTGGACACAATGGCAACTAGGGATGCCAGCTTCCTCACTCCCAAATAAGGGACAAAAGGTGACGTCACCGCCCCGCGCCCCACGTGCCCTCACCCAGCCAGCGGCCATGTGCTCCCGCTCCACCAATGGAGGCCGCCCGGGCCTGGAGGCGGGTTGTTACGCAACCTCCGTTAGGCGGCGCCCGGGCCTCCGGGCCTACAGTGTCCAGGCCTATACTGTCCGGGCTTACACTGTCCGGGCCTACAATGTCCAGGCCTACACTGTCCGGGCTTACACTGTCCGGGCCTACAGTGTCCGGGCCTACACTGTCCGGGCCTACAGTGTCCGGGCCTACACTGTCCAGGCCTACAGTGTCTAGGCCTACAGTGTCCGGGCCTACAGTGTCCGGGCCTACAGTGTCCGGGCCTACACTGTCCGGGCTTACAGTGTCTGGGCCTACACTGTCCGGGCCTACACTGTCCAGGCCTACAGTGTCTAGGCCCACACTGTCCGGGCCTACACTGTCCGGGCCTACAGTGTCTAGGCCTACACTGTCCGGGCCTACACTGTCCGGGCCTACACTGTCCGGGCCTACAGTGCCCCCCCGGGCCTAATACAGGCAGTCCTGTAGGGGACAAGCCAGGATGTCCCGGCTAATACGGGACAGTTGGCAACCCAGGTAGCAGCCTATAAAGTGTTTGTACTCCTGGCACATCTTGTCACAGTTCTGCTCATCTATAGGAGGGCTTTCTTTAATTCCCGAACAATGCAGACATAGCCGAGCTGATCGCTGTTAAGCAGCTTGCAACCTTCAGCGCTTCCTATTAAAGCTAGCAAGCAAATTATAAAGGCGTCCCACAGAGCAGAGATCCCAGGCTGTCTTCACTGAACTCACAATAATTATTTGTCTCTGACAAGGTTCCCAGGATCCTTACATAATTTGGTTCAAAGCGCTGCTAATTCGTCTTGATCCGAGAAGATTAATATTCTTACAAGGAAAGGAGGCCGCAGCACAATTGGCAAGAGTTAACTCAGAGTCACCAGAATCATTGAGTGAAACAGAGTGGAAATAGGCCCTTCGGCCCAACTCGCCCACACCGGCCAACATGTCCCAGCTACACTAGTCCCACCTGGCCACGCATGGTCCATATCCCTCCAAACCTGTCCTATCCATGCACCTGTCTAACTGTTTCTTAAATGAAGGGATAGTCCCAGCCTCAACTACCTCCTCTGGCAGCTCGTTCCGTACACCCACCACCATCTGTGTGAAAAGGTTACCCCTCAGATTCCTATTAAATCTTTTCCCCTTCACCTTGAAGCAATGTCCTCTGGTCCTCGATTCCCCCTATTCTTTTTAAAAAAATAATACAAATACTTTACTCCAAAACAAAGACAAACATACAAAGTAATAACGGGATCAAATCAAAAGCTGCCCGTTATTGGCAGTTTACGAACAAAACAGTTATCAGATTAAAATTCTGCCAACTTTGTCAATAATACGTTCGACTTCATTCACGGAAGGCTTCCAGCGTCCCCATGGACACCGTGTGTGCGTGTTCCATCTCCAGGGACACGCGGTCACGGATGTAACCCCGGAAAACTCCGGCGACTACCCGCTGCCTGGCCCCGCGAACGGCCATCTTGGCCAGGCCCAGGAGCAGACCGACAGGGAGACCCCATCCTCCCCTCCCTCCCTCCAGACCCTCCCCTCCTCTGTACCGGTTCCCCTACTCTGGGCAAGAGACTCTGTGCATCTAAATTCAAGACAAATCTTCTGAGCACTTATTTCTCAGCTGCACGGAGGCAGAGAGGAAAGCTCTTCAGCGGGTAGTCCATAGAGCTCAGAGGGCCATCGGAACACAGCTACCAGCCTTGGAGGGCATCCACAACACACGATGCCTCAGAAAAGCCACCAGCATCCACAAAGACTCTTCACACCCCTGCAACAGTCTGTTCGAACTTCTACCATCGGGCAGACGATACAAGGCCTTCTACGCCTGCACCTCCAGACTCAGGAACAGCTTCATCCCCAGGGCCATAGCTGCCATGAACCGGTCCTGCTGAGCCGGATGGTCACATCGCACAGTGAACCGGCACAGATCTACTTGCACTTTATTCTGTCTTAAAACTGTTCCAATTTGTTTCGTTGGGTTGTTTAAATTAATACTGACTAGCTAATTAATTTATTGCATCGTATGGGAGGCGCATTCCCAATCTCGTTGTCCCCGTGTACAATGACAATAAAGATATATTGTATTGTATTGTATTGTATTTGTGTGCGGCACGGTGGCGCAGCTGTGGAGTCGTTGCCTCAGCGAGACAGATCTCTGGTCGGCACGGCACGGACTCTGTGGGCCGAAGGGCCTGTTTCCGCACTGTATCCCGAAACTAAACTCAACTAAACTAAACCGTCAGGAAGCCTTCTTTATAAAATAACCTCCTGGCCACAGACACCCAACGATGCTCTTGGCAGTCAAAACTCTCCACTATTGACTGCACATTGACTGGTTGCATCACGGCCTGTTTCGGCAGACGAGGGCTTGCGGTTAACAATAGTTGGGGTGGCACGGTGGCGCGGCTGTAGAGTCGCTGCCTCACGGCGCCGGAGACCCGGGTTCGATCCCGACTATGGGCGCCGTCTGTACGGAGTTTGTATGTTCTCCCCGTGACCTGCGTGGGTTTTCGCGGTGATCTCCGGTTTCCTCCCACACTCCAAAGACGTGCAGGTTTGTGGGTTAATTGGTATGGTGTAAATGAAAAAATCCCTGTGTGTGCGTAGGGCAATGTTCGTGTTGAGGGGGAGAACGTACAAACTCCGCACAGACAGCGCCCGTAGTCGGGATGGGACCCGGGTCTCCGGCGCTGCAAATGTTGGTGAGGCGGCAACTCTACCGCTGCGCCACCGTGCGCGCCAGGGACCGAGTGGCCTAATTCTACTCCTATCGCTTATGAACGCCTGCAACTGTCTTCCCTTCTCTCTGCTCTGTCGCTCTGTGCAGTGCCTAATTCAAACAAACCTTCCTCTCCTCCCCAAAGCAATAAGAACTTAAATGCTTTCCTGGCAGATCGACCAGAGTTTGCATTACAAGACTAATCAGAGGAGAGGAAGACAGAAAGCGTGCAGCTACACCAGTTCCCCCGTGCAACTCAAAGCACAGCCAATTCACTGACGTGAAGTAGGGAATGTGACAGCTAATTTTAGTTTTGCAAAATCCCAAGAACATTAGCGTGATAAATGAATGGATTATCTCTTTCGGTGAGTAACAAGGAAATGCAGACGTGGGTTTACATCGAGGAGAGACACAAAATGTCGCGGTAACTCAGCGGGTCAGGCAGCATCTCCGGAGAACATGGATAGGTGGCGTTTCGTGTCACCACTCCCTCTTCTCCCCTCTCCCACCAGGGCTCAAGGTACAGAAGTGTGGAAACGCGCACCTCCAGATTCAGGGACAGTTTCTTCCCAGCTGTTATCAGGCGACTGAACCATCCTACCACAACCAGAGAGCAGTGCTGAACTACTATCTACCTCATTGGTGACCCTCGGACTATCCTTGATTGGACTTTGCTGGCTTTACCTTGCTCTCGATTGTAATCATGTAATCATGTAATCATATATCATATATCATATATCATATATCATATATCATATATCATATATTGTCTTTCCGCTGACTGGATGGCACGCGACAAAACCTTTTCACTGTACCTCGGTACACGTGACAATGAACTGAACAAAGACCCTTCTTCAGACTGAGCTCAGTCTGAAGAAGGGTCTCAACCCGAAACGTAACCCATTCCTTTTCTCCGCAGATGCTGCCTGACCCACTGAGTTACTCCAGCATTTCTAATCCATCTTTTTTTCGTTTTTAGAGATACCGCTCGGAAACAGGCCCTATGGCCCACCGGGTCCGCGCCGACCAGCGATCCCCGCACACTAACACTATCCTACACCCACTAGGGAGACCAAAGGGGAACGAAGATCAAGGACAAGGTAGAAAGGATCATTGTTAGCTATGGGGAAGGTGTACAGAGTAACATTTCATCAGGAGGACAGTCAGAGAACCAGGATGGGGGAGGAATGGAGGGAGAGGAGAGACTGGAGTCAGGGGAAAGGGAAATGAGAGATATCAACGGTGATGTAGAGAGATATAGAACGAGGAATGGTCTTGACCTGAAACGTCACCCAGTCCTTCTCTCCTGAGACGCTGCCTGACCTGCTGAGTTACTCCAGCATTTTGTGAATAAATACCTTCGATTTGTACCAGCATCTGCAGTTGTTTTAGACAATAGACAATAGACAATAGACAATAGGTGCAGGAGGAGGCCATTCGGCCCTTCGAGCCAGCACCGCCATTCAATGTGATCGTGGCTGATCATTCTCAATCAGTACCCCGTTCCTGCCTTCTCCCCATACCCCCTGACTCCGTTATCCTTAAGAGCTGTATCTAGCTCTCTCTTGAATGCATTCAGAGAATTGGCCTCCACTGCCTTCTGAGGCAGAGAATTCCACAGATTCACAACTCTCTGACTGAAAAAGTTTTTCCTCATCTCCGTTCTAAATGGCCTACCCCTTATTCTTAAACTGTGGCCCCTTGTTCTGGACTCCCCCAACATGGGGAACATGTTTCCTGCCTCTAACGTGTCCAACCCCTTAATAATCTTATATGTTTCGATAAGATCCCCTCTCATCCTTCTAAATTCCAGTGTATACAAGCCTAGTCGCTCCAGCCTTTCAACATACGACAGTCCCGCCATTCCGGGAATTAACCTGGCGAACCTACGCTGCACGCCCTCAATAGCAAGAATAGGATATTCTTATTGGATATTCTTGGTGTTAGAATAACACCAGGTATAGGATGGTGTTAATGTGTGCGGGGATTGCTGGTCGGCGTGGACCCGGTGGGCAGAAAGGGCTCGTTTCCGAGCAGCGTCTCTAAATCCACAAACGGGAATAATGGATACATCAGGAGCCTTGGTGAAGCGGTGTTCTTGTAAATAAAAGAAACAGATGACTCATTCCGCAGACAGCATTTCTCATTGACAATGAGCGAGCTGAACAGCAGGTTGAGAAAGCCTAAGTGATTGTACACAGCTGAGAACAGCAGGATGGGATTAATCACTGATTGCAAGGTGTGGTGTAGCCTGGTCTTAACGTGGTCTGCTCCTAAACTGATCAATCATTTTCACAGACTCTTGCGAGCATGACACATAGAAACATAGAAACATAGAAAATAGGTGCAGGAGGAGGCCATTCGGCCCTTCGAGCCTGCACCGCCATTCAATATGATCATGGCTGATCATCCAGCTCAGTATCCTGTACCTGCCTTCTCTCCATACCCCCTGATTCCTTTAGCCACAAGGGCCACATCTAACTCCCTCTTAAATATTGCCAATGTACTGGCCTCAACTACCTTCTGTGGCAGAGAATTCCACAGACTCACCACTCTCTGTGTGAAGAAATGTTTTCTCATCTCGGTCCTAAAAGACTTCCCCCTTATCCTTAAGCTGTGACCCCTGGTTCTGGACTTCCCCAACATCGGGAACAATCTTCCCGCATCTAGCCTCTCCAACCCCTTATGAATTTTATATGTTTCTATAAGATCCCCCCTCAATCTTCAAAATTCCAGCGAGTACAAGCCGAGTCTATCCAGTCTTTCTTCATATGAAAGTCCCGCCATCCCAGGGATCAATCTGGTGAACCTTCTCTGTACTCCCTCTAAGGCTAGAATGTCTTTCCTCAGATTAGGAGACCAAAACTGTACACAGTACTCCAGGTGCGGTCTCACCAAGGCCCTGTACAACTGTAGCAGTGAACACAAACACAATATAAACACATCCTCCTCGTCTCTCTTCAACAGGTCTCTGCTGTGGGAGTGCCACCTTCATTGTACTTGTGTTTGTTATTTTAATTATTACATTGGGTGCGGGGAATTTGCTTGGCACGAATATAACGCACTGCTTGACGGCACTGGGCCTGTACTCGCTGGAGTGAGCAACTTTGGGCCCCAGATTTGAGGAAGGGTGTGCTGGCACTGGAGAAGGTCCAGAGGAGGTTTACATGAATGAGTGGGTTAACGTATGTTTAGTTTAGTTTCGTTTAGAGATGCAGCGTGGAAACATGCCCTTCGGCCCAACGGGCCCGCGCCGACCAGCGATCCCCGCACACTAACACTATCCTACACACACTGGGGACAATTTTTTACATTTACCATGACAATTAACCTACAAACCTGTACGTCTTTGGAGTGTGGGAAGACACCGAAGATCTCGGAGAAAACCCACGCAGGTCACGGGGAGAACGTACAAACTCCGTACAGACAGCGCCCGTAGTCGGGATCGAACCCGGGTCTCCGGCGCTGCATTCACTGTAAGGCGGCAACTCTACCGCTGCGCCACCGTGACCGCCCGCCCTGAGGAAGGATGTGCTGGCGTTGGAGAGGGTCCAGAGGAGGTTTACATGAATGAGCGGGTTAACATGTGATGAAGTGTGTTTGTCGGCACTGGGCCTGTACTCGCTGGAGTTTAGAAGGATGAGGGGGGAGACCTCATTGAAACTTACCGAATAGTGAAAGGCCTGGATAGTGTGGATGTGGAGAGGATGTTTCCACCAGTGGGAGAGTCTAGAACTAAGGGGCATAGCGTCAGAATCAAAGGAAGTTCCTTCAGAAAGGAGATGAGGAGGAATTTCTTTAGTCAGGTGGTGGTGAATCTGTGGAATTCTTTGCCACAGAAGGCTGTGGAGGCCAAGTCAGTGGATATTTTTAAGGCATAGATAGGTTCTTGATTAGTACGGGTGTCAGGGGTTGTGGGTAGAAGGCATGAGAATGGAGTTGAGAGGGGAAAGATGGACTAGCCATGATTGAATGGCGGAGTGGACTAATTCTGCTCCTATCACTCATGAACCTAGGAAAGGTTGGATTGATTTGGGCCAAAAGAGACTAGTTGAGATGGGGGGCATCTCGGCTAGCATGGATGCGTTGGGCCGAAAGGCCTGTTACTACACCGTGTGGTCTGATTCGTGTTACAGTCTGGCCCATCCTCCCTGCATCGTGGGCAATAAGGGGAAATGTCCCATGTTTTCCACATTTGTTTAAAAATAAAAAAAAATTAATAGAAAAATAAAACGAGTTGTACCTGCAGAAGAGCCGACAATCTTAATATAAATCTTAAAGTTCATTAAAATTTTGACTGGGGAGTGAAAATATTACTCCTTGAAGACAGTTCACAAAGTAGGAGCTGTAAATGCAAGATTACTAGACAGCAGGAAATGAGAGCTAGAGTTTACCATTTATTGCCGAATGCTCGCCTGAGCAATCAATAACATTGTCGTCATTCATATCCTTAACGCCTGCGAAATTCCCCCATCGTCCCAACTTCCCTGAGTGATTCTCTGACTGGCCCGACAGAGAATTCCATTGATTACGGTGGCGCAGCGGTAGAGTTGCTGCCTCACAGCGAATGCAGCGCCGGAGACCCGGGTTCCATCCCGACTACGGGTGCTGTCTGTACGGAGTTTGTACGTTCTCCCCGTGACCTGCGTGGGTTTTCTCCGAGATCTTCGATTTCCTCCCACACTCCAAAGGCGTACAGGTTTGTAGGTTAATCAGCTTGGTAAATGTAAAAAATTGTCCCAGGTGGGTGTAGGATAGTGTTAATGTGCGGGGATCGCTGGTCGGCGCGGACCCGGTGGGCAGATTGGGCCTGTTTCCGCGCTGTATCTCTAAACTAAACTAAACTAAACTAAACTAAACTAAACTAAACTAAACTAAACTGAACTAAACTAAACAGTTCCTGGGAGGGAATTGTGAATGTTCTTTGAGTTTAGATTATTGTCACGTGTACCGAGGTACAGTGAAAAGCTTTCTTGTAGGAAACACAACCTGAAGAGGCTGGTTTACGCTGAAGCCAGACATAGAAAGCTAGAGTAACTCAGCGGGACAGGCAGCATCTCTGGTGAAAAGGAATAGGTGATGTTTCGGGTTGAGACCCTATCTTTGATCAGACTTTACTGGCTTTACCTTGCACTAAATGTTATTCCCTTATCTAAACTAAACTAAATCATGGCTGATCTCTCATTCCCTCTCATCCCACAATTCCCCATCCTGTGTAAAAGGATCTGTGCATTCACCCGATCTATTCAGTTTAGTTTAGTTTAGTTTACTTTATAGACAATAGACAATAGGTGCAGGAGGAGGCCATTCGGCCCTTCGAGCCAGCACTGCCATTCAATATGATCAAGGCTGATCATCCACAATCAGTACCCCGTTCCTGCTTTCTCCTCATATCCCTTGATTCCGTTAGCCCTAAGTGCAAAATGTAACTCTCTCTTGAAAACATCCAGTGAATCGGCCTCTACTGCCTTCTAGATTTTTTTAGATTTAGAGATACAGCGCAGAAACAGGCCCTTCGGCCCACCGAGTCCGCGCCGCCCAGCAATCCCCGCACACTAACACTATCCTACACACACTAGGGACAATTTTTACCCAGTCAATTAACCTACAAACCTGCATGCCTTTGGAGTGTGGGAGGAAACCGAAGATCTCGGAGAAAACCCACGCAGGTCACGGGGAGAACGTACAAACTCCGTACAGATGGCGCCCGTAGTCGGGATCGAACCTGAGTCTCCGGCGCTGCATTCGCTGTAAGGCAGCAACTTTACCGCCGCGCCACCGTGCCGCCCTGTGCCATCGTACTTGTCAAACCGAACCTGTTCCTTCTAGAAATATAGAAACATAGACAATAGGCGCTGGAGGAGGCCAGTTGGCCCCTTCGAGCCAGCACCGCCATTCAATATGATCATGGCTGATCATCCACAATCAGTTCCTGCTTTCTCCCCGTATCCCTTGATTCCGTTAGCCCTAAGTACTAAATCTAACTCTCTCTTGAAAACATCCAGTGAATCGGCCTCCACTGCCCTCTGTGGCGGAGAATTCCACAGATCCACAACTCTCTGGGTGGGGAAAGGTTTTTCCTCATCTCAGTCCCACCTAAATGGGCCTACCCGATTTCTCGATGAGATTTGCTGCCTGGCCCGCTGAGTTGCTCCAGCTTTTTTGTGTGTCCACCTTCGGTTTTAAAACCAGCAATCTGCTTTTCCTCCCTGCACACGCGGCTGATCACCAGCAGAAGAGGATTGATGATGTTTGTGAAAGTAAGTCTCAGGATACCACCAAGGTGTTTGTTCCAGAGGCATAAGAATTACTTCAGTGGAAGGCGTTTATCATTAAGGTTGATGATGTGCCTGCTTTCAGGAGAAAGAGCCGTGTTAGCTACTGGAAAGTGATTTGTAGCGCAAGTCCTGACGGAAAAAAAAAACCTTTCATCATCCATCCCCAGTGACAACTGTGTGGTTTGGCATTAGTTTTCTTCAGGGTGTTCAGGTTTGGAGTTATTGAGATGCTGTTTTCGCATCTTCAACTCCATCGCAAGCTCTTTTCTTAAACGGCAAGAAATCCGTTCACCGCAGAGACACCATCATCGGCGGTCACTGTTGTGATATTGCTAGGACTACTTTGTTGGTCACAAGGACTACTTTGTATGCCTGTGTATATAAGTGATTGGTGTGATTAGGCGGCCACTCTGGATCCAGGCGGCCTTGGAATAAACAGCCTGGAGTTAAACTCCACCATGATAACATCTTAAACACGTGTACTCGTGGTCCTTCCAGAGTCACAACAAAGGTACAACAGGTACCGGCCGGACCACGAAGTACAACAGTCACTGTAAGCGAGCGTGACTGCCCTCTCCATAGGGTCGGACGCCTGTCTGTGCGTGACTTTGTTTAACGTGGGGAGACTGGCGCACAGACAGCCACCACACGGTCCTTGACAGATCTGGGTCAGGATCCAGTGGCGTGGAGTCCAAGACGACCGGGGACCCTTTTCTGCCGCGGCCTTCGTCCATCCGCCTTCCCAGCCGCTGTGACGCTCCACTAAAGTCAGCCATCATCCTCCGCCTGTTCCACCGTTGAGGTCTTGGTTGGATCGCTCTTTGTCAGGGACCTCCCCCTCCCCCTCGACCTTACCGCCATGGGTGACCCTACCAGGAGCCTAGCTCCAGACGGCATCGCTCTCAGGATCTCAGGACCACACACGAGCTTCTCCAACCGCGACAAGTTGACAGTCCGCGGAGAAGAGACACAAAAACGGGTCGGGCAGCGAAGGAATGGGTGACGTTTTCGGGTCGAGACCCTTCTTCAGACTGAGAGTCGGGATGGGGGAGGGGGGCAAAAGGGAAATGAGACATATATAGACGTTGACGCGGAGAGATGTGGGGAAGGAATGAATGAAAAGATATGGCAATATAAAGTCGGGATGACAAAGGGCTGGCGGAGGTGTGGGCTAGGTGAAAACAGGTTACAGACAAAGAGACTCAACATGACGACTTTGAAGCTGGTGCAACGACTCGAGGAGGGGGAGGGACGGAGAGAGAGAGAGAGGGGATGCAAGGGCTACTTGAAGTCGGAGACATCAATATTCATACCACTGGGTTGTGAGCTACTTCAAAGCCTCGGCTGCTTCGGTTATTTCAAAGGGATTACCCGTTTGTAGACAAGGGGATGGGGCATGCGTACGGACGGACGACGGCATGGAACTTTGCTGGAAATTACAGGAACGCTTTGCTTGGGATTAATGCGACATTAGTGTTCCACAATGTTGAGTGGTCGCCAATTGACTGGAGGTTCAGCTGGACATGCGACTGAAATAGCAAGTCAGAGACTGCACCCTGCCCTGCACCATCTCCTGATGCCTCAAACGTCTTTCAGTCAGAGAGTTGTGAATCTGTGGAATTCTCTGCCTCAGAAGGCATTGGAGGCCAATTCTCTGAATACATTCAAGAGAGAGCTAGATAGAGCTCTTAAGGATAGCGGAGTCAGGGGGTATGGGGAGAAGGCAGGAACGGGGTACTGATTGAGAATGATCAGCCATGATCACATTGAATGGTGGTGCTGGCTCCAAGGGCCGAATGGCCTCCTCCTGCACCTATTGTCTTCTGCCACAGTCACACAGTGTCACACAGAGTCACAGAGACACAGAGTCACAGAGTCACAGAGACACAGAGTCACAGAGACACAGAGTCACAGAGACACACAGAGACACAGAGACGGAGAGTCACAGAGTCACAGAGTCACAGAGACACAGAGTCACAGAGACACAGAGACACAGAGACACAGAGACACACAGAGACACAGAGACACAGAGACACAGAGACACAGAGACACAGAGACACAGAGACACAGAGACACAGAGACACAGAGACACAGAGACACAGAGTCACAGAGACACAGAGACACAGAGACACAGAGACACAGAGACACAGAGACACAGAGACACAGAGACACAGAGACACAGAGTCACAGACACACAGTGACACACAGAGACACAGAGACACAGTCACAGAGTCACAGACACACAGAGACACACAGAGACACAGAGAGTCACAGAGACACAGAGAGTCACAGAGACACACAGTCACAGAGTCACAGAGACACAGAGGCACTGGAACTAGCTGCCAGAGGAGGTAGTTGAGGCGGGGACTATCGCAATGTTTAGGAAACAGTTGGACAGGTACATTGATAGGACAGGTATGGACCAAGCGCAGGCAAGTGGGACTAGTGTAGCTGGGACATTGTTGGCCAGTGTGGGCGAGTTGGGCCGAAGGGCCTGTTTCCACACTGTATCACTCTATGACTCTCTATAATTCTATGTACAGCGAGGAAGCAGGCCCATCGGCCCATCGAGTCCGCGCCGACCGGCGATCGCCTCGCAGACTAACACTGTCCTACACACACATTAGGAACAATTTACAATTTTTACCGAAGCCAATTAACCTACAGACCTGCACGTCTTTGGAGTGTGGGAGGAAACCGGAGCACCCGGAGAAATCCCACGCAAGTCACGGGGAGAACGTGCAAACTCCGTACAGACAGCACCCGTAGTCGGGATCGAACTCAGGTGTCTAGCGTTTTAAGGCAGCAACTCTACCGCTGCGCCACCTAGTACTATTACCATTCAATGACTATAATAGACAAAAGACAATAGGTGCAGGAGTAGGCCATTCGGCCCTTCGAGCCAGCACCGCCATTCAATGTGATCATGGCTGATCATTCTCAATCAGTACCCCGTTCCTGCCTTCTCCCCATACCCCATGACCTGCTGAGTTACTCCAGCATTTTGTGAATAAATCCCCATGACTCCGTTATCCCCAAGAGCTCTATCTAGCTCTCTCTTGAATGTATTCAGAGAATTGGCCTCCACTGCCCTCTGAGGCAGAGAATTCCACAGATTCACAACTCTCTGACTAAAAAAGTTTTTCCTCATCTCTATTCTAAATGGCCTACCCCTTATTCTTAAACTGTGGCCCCTGGTTCTGGACTCCCCCAACATTGGGAACATGTTTCCTGCCTCTAACATGTCCAACCCCTTAATGATCTTATACGTTTCGATAAGATCCCCTCTCATCCTTCTAAATTCCAGTGTATACAAACCTAGTCGCTCCAGTCTTTCAACATATGACAGTCCCGCCATTCCGGGAATTAACCTAGTAAACCTACGCTGCACGCCCTAATTAAATTATTAATAACGTATAATTACTATTGATTATGGATGGAAACTGTGAGGCATGAAATGCTGGGATTGGGTGTTTGACTGAGGCATCCTGATCTGCCGTTTCGTTTATTGTTTATTGTCACGAGTACCCTCTATAAGACTCTATCAGCTCTATAAGGCGCTGGTCGGGCCGCATTTGGAGTACTGTGAGCAATTTTGGGCCCCATATCTGAGGAAGGATGTGCTGGCTCTGGAGAGGGTCCAGAGGAGGTTTACAAGAACGATCCCAGGAATGAGTGGGTTAACGTATGATGAGCGTTTGTCGGCACTGGGCCTGTACTCGCTGGAGTTTAGAAGAATGAGGGGGGACTTCATTGAAATGTACAGAATAATGAAGGGCCTGGATAGAGTGGATGTGGAGAGGATGTTTCCACTAGTGGGAGAGTCTAGGACCAGAGGCCACAGCCTCAGAATTAAAGGGCATAATTTTGGGAAGGAGATGAGGAGGAATTTCTTCAGTCAGAGGGTGGTGAATCTGTGGAATTCATTGCCACAGGAGGCTGTGGAGGCCAAGTCAATGGACATTTTTATAAGGCAGAAATAGATAAATTCTTGATTAGTACCGGAGTCAAAGGGTTATGGGGAGATGGTAGGAGAATGGGGTAAGGAGGGAGAGATAGATCAGCCGTGATTGAATGGCGGAGTGGACTTGATGGGCCGAATGGCTGAAAGGAACGTCCTCTAATTCTGAGGCTGTGGCCTCTGGTCCTAGACTCTCCCACTCGTGGAAACATCCTCTCCACATCTTCTCTATCCAGGCCTCGAATGGCAGGTGGAGGACATATCTCACTCCATGCTTGCAAAGAAAGAGGCGCTGGTACAGACCAACACACAAAGGCATGGAAGCACACACGGCCTCACATGCACCGGCACAGTGGTTTGTAGACAATAGACAATAGGTGCAGGAGTAGGCCATTCGGCCCTTCGAGCCAGCACCGCCATTCAATGTGATCATGGTTTAGTTTAGTCTAGAGATACAGTGGAGAAGCAGGCCCCTTCGGCCCACCGGGTCCGCGCCGACCAGCGATCCCCACACACCAACGCCATCTTACACACGCTAGGGACAATTTTTGTTTTTACGTTTTGCCAAGCCAATTAAGTTACAAACCCGCACGCCTTTGGAGTGTGGGAGGAAACCGGAGATCTCGGAGAAAACCCACGCAGGTCACGGGGAGAACGTACAAACTCCGTACGGACAGCGCCCGTAGTCGGGATGGAACCCGGGTCTCTGGCGCTGTGAGGCAGCGACTCTACCGCTGCGCCACCATGCTCTGTTGCATTGCTGCATGCACGTGTGCATCTGAAAGGATGGAGACGGTGGGGGGGGGGGAATGCGATCGCCTTTATCACCCAACGTTTAAAAAAA
The DNA here is from genome assembly GCF_053455715.1 of Rhinoraja longicauda. Classification (NCBI taxonomy): domain Eukaryota; kingdom Metazoa; phylum Chordata; class Chondrichthyes; order Rajiformes; family Arhynchobatidae; genus Rhinoraja; species Rhinoraja longicauda. Next base: position 4,274,535 of record NC_135963.1, read on the forward strand.
ATAATTTGACATTAATCAGGGAACAGCTGGGTGTACTTAGCCTTCTTTCTGTTTTTGCCAAAGAAAAAAATCAGAGAAACAGATGTGCGCTCATTATTAAATTGCCACTGACACGATCAGAAATAGCGGAGAGAATGCAGATTCGAGAGCAGGCGTTGCAACTCCGCCTGAGGCTGACAAGGGGATTGCTGTAGCTGGCGTAGCTCAGTGGGACAGGCAGCATCTCTGGAGAGAAGGAAGAATGGGTGACGTATCTGCTCTCTCGTTTCCCCTCTCCCCTGACTCTCAGTCTGAGGAAGGGTCTCGGCCCAGAAACATCACCAGTTCCTTCTCTCTGGAGATGCTGCCTGACCCTGCTGAGTTACTCCAGCATTTTGTGTCTTATCTTCGGTGCAAACTGTGATTGTGAATCTGGTAAGAGTTGAGATCTGTGAATACCAGCCCTTCGAGGGATGTGTATTACATCTAATATAGAAACATGTAAAATTCTTAAAAGAATGGGCAGACCAGATGCAGGACAAATGTTCCCGATGTTGGGGTAATCCAGAACCAGGGGTCACAGTTTAAAAATAAGGGGTAGGGACTGAGATGAGGAAAAACTTTCTCACCCAGAGAGTTGTGAATCTGTGGAATTCTCTGCCACAGAGAGCAGTGGAGGCCAATTCACTGGATGTTTTCAAGAGAGAGTTCGATAGAGCTCTTGGGGCAAACGGAATCAAGGGATATGGGGAGAAAGCAGGAACGGGGTACTGATTGTGGATGATCAGCCATGATCATATTGAATGGCGGTGCAGGCTCGAAGGGCCGAATGGCCTACACCTGCAGCTATTTTCTATGTTTCTCTATAAACCAGCATCTGCAGTTCATTCCTGCACGATTTTTTTTGAATGATTGCTTGGTTGAAATCTTGGATACAGGCCCTTCGGTCCAACTAGTCCGAGCTTCATCCATACAACCAGCAGGCTAAGCTCTGAACCATCCTACCACAACCAGAGAGCAGTGCTGAACTACTATCTACCTCATTGGTGACCCTCGGACTATCCTTGATCGGACTTTGCTGGCTTTACCTTGCACTAAACGTTATTCCCTTCTCATGTCTTTCCCTTCTCATTCCCTTCTCATGTCATGTCACTGCGAATCATGTATTGTCTTTCTGCTGACCGGTTAGCACGCAACAAAAGCTTTTCACATGTATGTGCAGGAAAGAACTGCAGATGCTGGTTTAAATCGAAGGTAGACACAAAATGCTGGAGTAACTCAGCAGGTCAGGCAGCATCTCTGGAGGGAAGGAATGGGTGACGCTCCGGGTCGAGACCCTTCTTCAGACTGTGTTGGGGGAGGGGGCGGGACAAAGATAGAATGTAGTCGGAGACGGGAAGACTAGTGGGAGAACTGGGAAGGGGGAGGGGATGGAGAGAGAGGGAAAGCAGGGACTATCTGAAGTTAGAGAAGTCAATGTTCATACCGCTGGGGTGTAAGCTGCCCAAGCGAAATATGAGGTGGTGTTCCTCCATTTTGCGCTGGGCCTCACTCTGACAATGGAGGAGGCCCAGGACAGCTTTTCACTGTACCTCGGTACACGTGACAATAAACTGAACTGTGTCTGTAAACACTATAACCTCCAAATATGCTCTGAACTATATGGAATTGGGGGCATTATTTTTGACATTGCACTATTATTATTTATTTACCTATTATTCTTTACCTACTTATTTATTCAAAAACTATATACAGTTTTTATATTGTCATAGAGTCATACAGTGTGGAAACAGGCCCTTCGGCCCTGCTCCTGCCATTAGCGCCCGTAGTCGGGATGGAACCCGGGTCTCTGGCGCTGTAAGGCAGCAACTCTACCGCTGCGCCACCGTGAGTTGTGGGCTGAATGGCCTGATCCTGTGCTGTTCATTGTTCTGTGCTTGCGATGCCTCCACTTAAACCCCACAGACCCATAGTTTAGTGATTTAAGACATTTATCGATTTAGTTTGAGATTTTAAAAAAGCAGAATGTATGGAGTAAAGTTGAATTTAATGGCACAGAATTGTATCACTCCAGCACGCCTTGTAATTCTGCTCCTCGTGTAGTAAGCATCACATAAATAACGTGCAGCACGGTGGCGCAGCGGTAGAGTTGCTGCCTCACGGCGCCAGAGACCCGGGTTCCATCCCGACTACGGGCGCTGTCTGCACGGAGTTTGTACGTTCTCCCCTTGACCTGCGTGGGTTTTCTCCGGGCGCTCCGGTTTCCTCCCACACTCCAAAGACGTACAGGTTTGTAGGTTAATTGGGTTGGTATAAATGTAAAAATTGTCCCTAGGGTAGTGTTAGCATGCGGGGATCGCTGATCATATCATATCATATCATATCATATAATATATATACAGCCGGAAACAGGCCTTTTCGGCCCTCCAAGTCCGTGCTGCCCAGTGATCCCCGTACATTAACACTATCCTACACCCACTAGGGACAATTTTTTACATTTACCCAGCCAATTAACCTACATACCTGTACGTCTTTGGAGTGTGGGAGGAAACCGAAGATCTCGGAGAAAACCCACGCAGGTCACGGGAAGAACGTACAAACTCCTTACAGTGCAGCACCCGTAGTCAGGATCGAACCTGAGTCTCCGGCGCTGCATTCGCTGTAAAGCAGCAACTCTACCGCTGTGCTACCGTGCCGCCCGGCGCAGACTCGGTGTTTCTGCGCTGTATCTCTTAAGCAAACTAAACAAAATTTACAGCTCAGTGTCACTGCGTAAGGTCATAAGGGCGGCACGGTAGCGCAGCGGTAGAGTTGCTGCTTTACAGCGAATGCAGCGCCGGAGACTCAGGTTCGATCCTGACTACGGGTGCTGCACTGTAAGGAGTTTGTACGTTCTCCCCGTGACCTGCGTGGGTTTTCTCCGAGATCTTCGGTTTCCTCCCACACTCCAAAGACGTACAGGTATGTAGGTTAATTGGCTGGGTAAATGTAAAAATTGTCCCTAGTGGGTGTAGGATAGTGTTAATGTGCGGGGATCACTGGGCGGCACGGACTTGGATGGCCGAAAAGGCCTGTTTCCGGCTGTATATATATGATATGATATGATATGAGGAAAGGGAGTGCATTTGGGCCATTCGGCCCATCTAGTCTATGCTGCCGTTCAATCATGGCTGATCTATCTCTCCCTCCTAACCCCATTCTCCTGCCTTCTCCCCATAACCCTCCCCACGACTTGACTCTCTTGACTTGACCCCACCACGTGTGACCTCAGCCACCCCTTCGAACCCCTCCAAACCCACGTCAAAGATCGAAAAATCATAATCATAATCTACTTTATTGGCCAAGTGTGTTCTGCAACATACGAGGAACTTCATTTGCCGTACAGTCACAACAATAAAAGGCAACAGGACACACAACATACATTTTAACATGAACATCCCCCACAGTGACTCCTCCACATTCCTCACTGTGATGGAAGGTGGAAAAAAGTCCAATCTCTTCCCTTCTTTGTCCTCCAGCGGTCGGGGGCCTCGAACCTTCCGTTCACGGGACGATCTTGACTCCCATAGCCGGCGGTGGGCCTTCCTCGTCGGGGCGATCAAGCTCCTGCATCAGGGGGGATTTCAACCCCCCCCCCGCGCTGGGCGATCTACCCGGATCGGGGCTAGTCGAACCTCATGCAGCTTTGGAGCTTCCCGACATCGGTCTCGACCCGAGACTGTGAGCTCCTCGATGTTAAAGTCCGCAGGCCGCGTTGTTGGAGCGTCGATCCCAGGAAAGGGATCGCAGGCTCTGATGGTAAGTCCACGGCCCCGCGTTGAGGCTCAAAGCCAGTCCCGGGCAAGTCCGCCAGCTCCACGACGTTAGGCCGCAGAGCGAACGGAGATACGACCCTCAAAACAATCGCATCTCCGGCAAGGTAAGAGATTGAAAAAACACTTTCCCCCTCCTCCCTCCCCCCTCCCCCACCCCCTACATAAAACAAACCCAGAGAACATTTGCACAGACTTTAAAACTTACCAAAAACAACAAAAGGAGTTTGATCAGGGCAGACAGACTGTAGGCGAGGCAGCCATCGTGCGGCTCAGTGGACAGAAGTGCTTTTGAACACAAAATGAAAAACACTTGAGGGCGAGACACAGAGTTGCAACGCCCACACACCGCACACCAGGATCTCAGAACTGCAGCGAGACGAGTCGAAGTTTAGCCAGCAAGTAAGTGCTGGATCAATTTTATAATTGGAGAATTGGAGGGGATACCTGCAGCGAGCCAGGCGGCAGGAAACAGTTTGTGTGCCCATTATCTTCTGCCGAGTTTATTTCAACCACGCGAAGTGTGTTTGCCTAAAAACACAACCTCCCTGGACTATTAGTAATCTCAACAACAGTGTCGAAGATCATGAGAGGAATAAATCGGCTCCAGGCACAGAGACTCTGGTGTATTGAGAACCAGAGGGCATAGGTTTAAGGCAACTTTTTCACACACACACACACACACACACACAAAGGGTGGTGGGTGTATGGAACGAGCTGCCGGAGGAGGTAGTTGAGGCTGGGACTATCCCAACGTTTAAGAAACAGTTAGACAGGTACATGGATAGGACAGGCTTGGAGGGATATGGGCCAAATGTCACCTCCAGTTTAAATTCCATTTGGAATATTTTGGAGGACCAAGAACTGAGAACAAGAACGCGGGCAGGTGGGACTAGTGTAGCTGGGACATGTTGGCCAGTGTGGGGAGGTTGGGCCGAAGGGCCTGTTTCCACGCTGTATCACTCTATGACTCGATAATGAAGGCAGATGAAACAATGGAGGAACATTCACAGAGGCATTTTACCTGTTGTCCACCATTCCACTGAACATTTAGCAGTAAATTAAGAACGGCAGGTTCATTTAATGACTGCTTCGGGCAGCACTGTAGCGCAGTGGTAGAGTTGCTGCCGAACAACACCAGGGACCCGGATTCGATCCTGCCTACGGGTGCTGTCTTTACGGAGTTTGTATGTGCTCTCTTTGACCTGTGTGGGTTTTCTCTGGGTACTCCAGTTTCCCCCCACACTCCAAACAAATGCGGGTGTGTAGGTCAATTGCCTTTGGTCCCTAATTGTCCCTGTGTGTAGGATATTGCTAATGAACGTGTTGATCGCTAGTCAGCGTGGACTCAGTAGGGTGAAGGGCCTGCTTCTGCGCTGTATCTCTAAAGTTTAAAGTTTGTTAGGGCGTGCAGCGTAGGTTTACTAGGTTAATTCCCGGAATGGCGGGACTGTCATATGTTGAAAGACTGGAGCGGCTAGGCTTGTATACACTGGAATTTAGAAGGATGAGAGGGGATCTTATCGAAACATATAAGATTATTACAAAAGCAACAAATCGACAGGTGCTTGGATAGGACAGGTTTAGCGGGATATGGGCCAAACGCAGGCAGGTGGGACTGGTGTAGATGGGGCATGTTGATTGCCGTGGGTAAGCTAGGACTAAGGGCCTGTCTCCTGTTTGACAAGCCAAACTGGGGCAACACGGTGGCGCAGTAATAGATCTACTGCCTCACAGCGCCAGAGACCCGTGTTTGATCCCGACTACGGGCGCCGTCTGTACGGAGTTTGTACGTTCTCCCCGTGACTTGCGTGGGTTTTCTCCGAGATCTTCGGTTTCCTCCCACACTCCAAAGACGTACAGGTTCGTAGGTTAATTGGCGGTATAAGATCTTGACGAGATCTTCACTTGTCCCCAGTGTGTGTAGGATGGTGTTCGTGTGAGGGCATCGCTGGTCGGTGCGGACCCGGTGGGCCGAATGGCGTGTTTCCGCCCTGTATCTCTAAACTAAACCAAACTGCATCCTTGCCATCCTCGGAAGTCATCTTAGGGGCGGCACGGTAGCGTGGCGATAGAGTTGCTGCCTTACAGCGAATGCAGCGCCGGAGACCCAGGTTCGATCCTGACTACGGGCGCCGTCTGTACGGAGTTTGTACGTTCTCCCCGTGACCTGCGTAGGTTTTCCCCGAGATCTTCGGTTTCCTCCCACACTCCAAAGACGTACAGGTTTGTAGGCTAATTGGCTTGGTCTAAATATAAAATTGTCCCCAGTGTGTGTGTAGGATGGTGTCCGTGTGCGGGGATCGCTGGTCGGTGCGGACCCGGTGGGCCGAAGGGCCTGTTTCAGCCCTGCGCCTCTAAACTAAACCAAACTTCATCCTTGTCGTCTTCGGAAGTCATCTTAAATCTTCTCCTGGTCGTCTGATGTTTCAGCCCTGGGTTATACGGTTTATAGTCCGCTGTTTATTAAGTAACAGCAGTCAATAAAAACGGCTGAAACATCACCCAAAATTTAACATCTATCAAATTTGACGGATAACACTCCAGCTTTTTCCAAAGTAGGTCAAACCTCCTACGTCAAAATCAAACCGAACCAATCCCTCGACAACAGCCACAAAAAAAAAGATTCTGCATAATCCTATTAAGCCATAATTAAGACAGGGACCCCTACCTTTCCCAGCTTGCTTTAAACAGCAGCCATTTTAAGGGATTTCAGCGTGGATTAATTAAGGAACAATGAACTGCAGGTGCGGATTATTAGTGACTACTGTTTGCAGTGAAGAGTTCAACCCTTTGCTTATTTTGAGTGAGGATTTTATAATCACCTTGTTCGCTGTTCATTAACGTTTCGACTGTGCCGGGAGGTAATTATTTTCTTGCTTACCAAGCATCTGCAGAGCAGACACACGCAGGTCAACAGAAAAACCCAAGACCCAAGACAGAGAAGGTTCACCAGATTGATCCCTGGGATGGCAGGACTTTCATATGAAGAAAGATTGGATAGACTCGGCTTGTACTCGCTGGAATTTAGAAGGCTGAGGGGGGATCTTATAGAAACTTACAAAATTCTTAAGGGGTTGGACAGGCTAGATGCAGGAAGATTGTTCCCGATGTTGGGGAAGTCCAGAACAAGGGGGTCACAGTTTAAGGATAAGGGGGAAGTCTTTTAGGACCGAGATGAGAAAGTTTTTTTTCACACAGAGAGTGGTGAATCTGTGGAATTCTCTGCCACAGAAGGTAGTTGAGGCCAGTTCATTGGCTATATTTAAGAGGGAGTTAGATGTGGCCCTTGTGGCTAAAGGGATCGGGGGGTATGGAGAGAAGGCAGGTATGGGATACTGAGTTGGATGATCAGCCATGATCATATTGAATGACGGTGCAGGCTCGAAGGGCCGAATGGCCTACTCCTGCACCTATTTTCTATGTTCTATGTTTCTATGTGTGCTTTACACTAATACGTAGAGCCCACGCTCATCGCCCCTTGGTGATGGTGCCACAGAATTCGGTCTGAAGAAGGGTCTCGACCCGAAACATCACCCATTCCTTCTCTCCAGAGATGCTGCCTGTCCCGCTGAGTTACTCCAGCTTTTTGTGTAAGAAAATAACTGCAGGTGCTGGTACAAATCGAAGGTATTTATTTCACAAAATGCTGGAGTAACTCAGCAGGTCAGGCAGCATCGCAGGAGAGAAGGAATGGGTGACGTTTCGGGTCGAGACCCTTCTTCAGACTGATCCAGCTTTTTGTGTCTATCTTCGGTTTAAACCAGCATCTTCAGGTCCATCCTAAACAGAATTCATCGTGTTTTTTTTGTGGGGGAAATACAAATAACCATTTCACATGTTATTCAACAGTATATCATTCAACAGGCCCGGATAGAGTGGATGTGGAGTGGATGTTTCCACTAGTCAAGTCAAGTCAAGTCAATTTATTTGTGGGAGAGTCTAGGACCAGAGGGCACAGCCTTAGAATTAAAGGACGTTCTTTTAGGAAGGAGATGAGGAGGAATTTCTTTAGTCAGAGGGTGGTGAATCTGTGGAATTCAACGCCACAGACGGCTGTGGAGTCAAAGTCAGTAGATATAATTAAGGCGGAGATAGATAGATTTTTGATTAGTGCAGGTGTCAGGGGTTATGGGGAGAAGGCAGGAGAATGGGGTTGGGAGGGAGAGATAGATCAGCCATGATTGAATGGCGGAGTAGACTTGATGGGCCGAATGGCCTAATTCTGTTCCTATCACATGATCTTATGATCTTATGATCTATATCTACTGGTAGGAGGCAGTGACCAGAAACTAAAATGAAGCTAGCTTCTTCTATGAACTGTATAGTTTAGTTTAGTTTAGAGATAGAACGCAGAAACAGGCCCTTCGGCCCACAGAATCCGTGCCGACCAGCGATCCCCGCACCCTAACACTACCCTACATGCACTGGGGACAATTTACATTTGTCCCAAGCCAATTAACCTACAAATTTGTACTTTTTTGGAGTGTGGCAGGAATCCGGAGATCCAGGAGAAAACCCACGCAGGTCATGGGGAGAACGTACAAACTCCATACAGACAGCGCCTGTAGTCAGGATCGAACCTGGGTCTCCGGCGCTGTGAGGCAGCAACTCTACCGCTGCGCCACCGTGCTGCCCTTAGAAAGGGTGGAGCCAAATGGTTAAAATCTTCTTATGATACTTTCTTTGTCATGTGTACCGAGCGAGGTACAGTGAAATTCATTCGTGCCTACAGTTCAGTACAAGCATCACTATACATCAGCACTTAGGTATAGACAATAGACAATAGGTGCAGGAGGAGGCCATTCAGCCCTTCGAGCCAGCACCACCATTCAATGTGATCATGGCTGATCATTCTCAATCAGTACCCCGTTCCTGCCTTCTCCCCATACCCCCTGACTCCGCTATCCTTAAGAGCTCTACCTAGCTCTCTCTTGAATGCATTCAGACTTGGCCTCCACAGCCTTCTGAGGCAGAGGATTCCACAGATCTTAGATAAGTATCTCAGATACAGTATAAGGTAGACACAAAATGCTGGAGTAACTCAGCGGGTCAGGCAGCATCTCAGGAGAGAAGGAATGGTTGACGTCTCGGGTTGAGACCCTTCTTCAGACTGAAGCCACCCGAAACGTTTCTCGTCCCGAAACGTCACCCATTCCTTCTCTCCAGAGATGCTGCCTGACCCACTGAGTTACTCCAGCATTTTGTGTCTACCTTCGATTTAAACCAGCATCCGCAGTTTTTTTTCCTTCAGATACAGTATACCTGGTGGCACGGTGGCGCAGCGGTAGAGTTGCTGCCTCACAGCGCCGGAGACTCGGGCTCGATCCCGACTACGGGTGCTGTCCGTACGGAGTTTGTACGTTCTCCCCGTGACCTGCGTGGGTTTTCTCCGAGATCTTCGGTTTCCTCCCACACTACAAAGACGTACAGGTTTGTAGGTTAATTGTCTTGGTATAAATGTAAAATTGTCCCTAGTGTGTGTACTATTGGGATAGTGTAGGCGTACGTGGATCGCTGGTCAGCACGGACTCGGTGGGACAAAGGGCCTGTTTCCGCACCGTATCTCTTAAATCTCTGTTGAATTCTCTGCCACAGAGGGTAGTTGAGGCCAGTTCATTGGCTATATTTAAGAGGGAGTTAGATGTGGCCCTTGTGGCTAAAGGGATCAGGGGGCATGGAGAGAAGGCAGGTACAGGATACTGAGTTGGATGATCAGCCATGATCATATTGAATGGCAGTGCAGGCTTGAAGGGCCGAATGGCCTACTCATTCACCTATTTTCTATGTTTTCTATGTTAACTAAACTGAAGACTCAGGGAAAGAGTTCTAATAATCCATCCAACACTCCCAAGCACTATTTGCCTTGGAGCTGCAGTTATCTGATAAAATCTTACAACCATCTAAGCAAGATTATACTTGACCCGCTGGCCTGCCTTGAATGATAGTCAGATCGAAGGAGTTCAAAGCTGTACCATACACTCTGATTAGTACCAACCCCCTAACCAAGCAACGGCATGCAATTAAAAGCAATTTGACAATTTATATTCAAAACTAACCTTACACCAGATTATAACCATTCCAATAGCATTTGAGTCTTCAACGGTGGAATTCTACCAATTACTCTGAGAATAACTGCAATAGGGAGGAACATTGGAGCTAAAGAGCTCAGTCTGATTAGATGCCACCAGGTACCAGTCTAGTCAGTGTAATTATCCAGTAATTGGAAGCTTCCATTCTCAGTGAGTTACCAAGGTTGCGGCAGCTCTTAAGAATCTAACTCCTCGACCAACTTTGTTTAGTTTAGTTTGGAGATACAGTGTGGAAACAGGCCCTTCAGCCCACCGAGTCCGCGCCGACCTGCGATCCCCAAGCACGCTAGCACTACCCCACACACACCAGGGACAATTTACTATATATTTTTTTTAACAAAGCCAATTAACCTGCAACCCTGTCCGTCTTTGGAGCGTGGGAACACTTGGGGGAAACCCAAACAGGTCACGGGGAGAACGTACAAACTCCGTACAGACAGCACCCGAAGTCAGGATGGAACCCGGGTCTCTGGCACTGTGAGGCAGCAACTCTACCGCTAAGCCACCGTGCACCAAACAAACTGTGGGGGGGGGGGGGGGGGGGGGGGGGGGGGTGGGGGGAGGGGTGGAGTGGGTGGGGGGGGGGGTGAGAGTGGGTCGTAATTAAACAAATTTGCTTCAGCGCATGACATTCAAGTGAACAGTTCAGGGGGGCACGTGATGGAGACATTTCTGATTCCATACTGCGGATTGCTTAGTCTCAATGGGGAACTGTCTTGCTGGCTGAAGACAGACACTAAATGCTGGAGCAACTCAGCGGGACAGGCAGCATCTCTGGAGAGAAGGAATGGGTGACGTTTCGGGTCGAGACCCTTCTTCAGACTGATGTCAGGGGAGAGGGAGATACAGAGATAAGGAAGTGTAAGGTGTGAAGACAGGACAAAGTCCTACTGCCTCCGACTACATTTTATCTCTGTTGGTTTTGTTTCTACCTTCTCCCATCTAACAATGAGCTATTCTACATCGGGCGGTCATGGTGGCGCAGCGGTAGAGTTGCTGCCTTGCAGCGCTGGAGACCCGGGCTCGATCCAGGCTACGGGCGTCCGGTGCTGTAAGGTCCAAAGGATTGTCTCGGCCCGAGACGTCACCCATTCCTTCTATCCAGAGGTGCTGCCTGTTCCGCTGAGTTACTCCGGCATGTTGAGTCTTTCTTTCTTCGGTACAAACCAGCATCTGTAGTTCCTTCCTGCACGACCGAGTAAGTGATAGGTGGATACAGGAGAGGAGTGGATGATGACACAGCCCATCTTTCCTGAACCCTTTCAAGCTTGACAATATTTTTCCTATAACATGGTGCCCCGAACTGAACACAATACTCTAACCTGATGAACCTGAGGTTATTGTTCTTGTTCTTGGCTTTATCTGTTTCCAACTGCAGCTAATTTCATCAGGTTCATAAGTTCTCGTGGAATTAGGCCATTCAGCCCATCAAGTCTACTCTGCATTCCATTCAATCATGGCTGATCTATCTTTCCCTCTCAACCCCATTCTTCTGCCTTTGCCCCATAACCCCTGACACCCGCACTAGTCAGAATGGGGGGGGGGGGGGGGGGGGGGGGGGACACGCAGGGGGTGTGAGGAGTCTTTATGAATGCTGGTGGCTTTCCTGAGGCATTGTGTATTGTAGACGCCCTCCAAGGCAAGTGTTAAATGTGCGGGGATCGCTGGTATGTGCGGACTCGATGGGCCGAAGGGCCTGTTTCTGCACTGTATCTCTAAACTAAACTAAAAGCAGGGGGAAGTTAGAAACAGTTAAGTGTCTATCATTTAGTGACACTCTGTGTTCTTCTGTTGAGGAAACTTGCACAGAACCTTTAATTTAGTTTAGAGATACAGCATGGAAATAGGCCTTTTGGCCTACCGAGTCCGCACTGACCAGCGATCCCCGCACACTAATACTATCCAGGCTAGGGACAATTTACACTTACACCGAGCCAATTAACCCTACAAAACCTGTACTTCTTTGGAGCGTGGGAGGAAACCGAAGATCTCGTAGAAAACCCACGCAGGTCACGGGGAGAACGTACAAACTCCGTACAGACACCGCCTGTAGTCGGGACAGCCCGATAGGTTCAGTTTTGCTGATGGCAGCTTGTAAAATCAGACGTATTTAATTCATTATCTGAATTTAACTTCTCAACCTGCTGCGCTGGGACTTGGAGCCAGCTATTCAGATCATTCATCAAGGCTGTGGATTACTGCTCAGCAATTTAGTTTGGAGATACAGCGCGGAGAAAAATGCCCTTCGGCCCACCGAGTCCGCACCGACTAGCGATCCGCGTGCATTAACGCTATCCAACACACAGAGGGTGTCGTTTTTTATTTACACCGAGCCAATTAACCAACAAACCTGCACGTCTTTGGAGTGTGGGAGGAAACCGAAGATCTCGGAGAAAACCCACGCAGGTCACGGGGAGAACGTACAAACTCCATACAGACAGCGTCCGTAGTCGGGATCGAACCGGGGTCTCTGGCGCTGCAAGTGGTGTAAGGCAGCAATTCTACCGCTGCGCCATCGTGACCGCCCTTCACTGAGCGTTTTCCCTGGCCTCTGGCATTGGGTGTCGTGAATGTGGATTTTCTGAAAAGAAAACATATTATCACTCTGCCCCCTTCCCTAATTAAGGCCTCAAAGTTTTTTCAATAGTTTCCCGTGGTTTAATGCCGCTCGTATCTTAAAATACTCGCTCATGCTTCAACCCACAGTAACCTTTGACCAAATAGTCGGAGGTAACAGGTTCATTATTTTCAAAGCTGCCTCTCACAATTACAGAGAGCTTAGTTTAGTTTAGAGATACAGCGCGGAAACAGGCTCATCGGCCCACCGAGTCCGCGCCGACCAGCGATCCCCGCACATTAACACGATCCTACACACACACACACACACACACACACACACACTAGGGACAATCTCTACATTTATACCGAGCCAATTAACCTACAAACCTGCACGTCTTTGGAGTGTGGGAGGAAACCGAAGATCTCGGAGAAAACCCGCGCAGGTCACGGGGAGAACGTACAAACTCCGTACAGACGGCGCCTGTGTTCAGGATTGAACCCGGGTCTCTGGCGCTGTGAGGCAGCAACTCTACCGCTGTGCCACCATGCCACCCATTCTCGGGTTGTCCCGGCCATTCACCAGAGCCTGCAGACATGTTTATGCTGGGTTTCGTTTACAAAAATGTATTTATCCAATTATTTACAATCATAATATTTACAAAACCGCAAGGAATTGCAGAGTTGTTGATTAGTACGGGTGTCAGAGGTTATGGGGAGAAGGCAGGAGAATGGGGTTAGGAGGGAGAGATAGATCAGCCGTGATTGAATGGGCCGAATGTTCATCGCAGCACGGTTTGGGAACAGCTCCACCCAAGACCGCAAGAAATCACAGAGAATTGTGGACGCAGCCCAGACCATCACACAAACCAACCTCCCTTCCATCGGCTCCATCTACACCTCACGCTGCCTCGGCAAGGCCAGCAGCACAATCAAGGACCAGTCGCACCCCGGCCACTCCCTCGTCTCCCCTCTCCCATCGGGCAAGAGGTACAGAAGTGTGAAAACGCACACCTCCAGATTCAGGGGCAGTTTCTTCCCGGCTGTTATCAGGCAACTGAACCATCCCACCACAACCAGAGAGCGGTCCTGAGCTACCATCTACCACATTGGAGACCCTCGGCCTATCTTTAATCGGACTTTACTGGATTTTATATTGCACTAAACGTAATTCCCTTTATCCTCTATCTGTCCACTGTGGACGGCTCGATTGTAATCGTGTATTGTCTTTCCGCTGACTGGTTAGCACGCAACAAAAGCTTTTCACTGTACCTCGGTACATGTGACAATATGCTAAACTAAATTAGAATAAGATAAACTAATGTGCAGGAAGGAACTGCAGATGCTGGTTTAAACTGAAGATGGACATAAAATGAAGGCAGTGGAGGCCAATTCTCTGAATGCATTCAAGAGAGAGCTAGATAGAGCTCTTAAGGATAGCAGAGTCAGGGGGTATGGGGAGAAGGCAGGAACGGGGTACTGATTGAGAATGATCAGCCATGATCACATTGAATGGTGGTGCTGGCTCAAAGGGCCGAATGGCCTCCTCCTGCACCTATTGTCTATTGTCCATTGTCTAAAATGCTGGAGTAACTCAGCGGGACAGGCAGCATCTCTGGAGAGAAGGAATGGGTGACGTTTCAGGTCGAGACCCTTCTTCAGACTGAGAGTCAGGGGAGAGGGAGACACAGAGATAAGGAAGTGTAAGGTGTGAAAACGAGACATCAAAAGAGATAAAGCTCAAGGAAAATGAAGAATAGCTGGGAGAAGGTGACAACGAAGCAAACATAGAGATAAAATGTAATCGGGGACAGTCAGACTGGTGGGAGACCTGGGAAGGGGGAGGGGATGGAGAGAGGGGGAAAGCAGGGACTATCTGAAGTTAGAGAAGTCAATGTTCATACCGCTGGGGTGTAAGCTGCCCAAGCGAAATATGAGGTGCTGTTCCTCCGCCTGTTCCACCGTTGAGGTCTTGGTTGGATCGCTCTTTGTCAGGGACCTCCCCCCCCCCTCGACATCACCACCATGGGTGACCCTACCAGGAGCGTGGCTCCAAACGGCATCACTCTCAGGATCTCAGGACCACACGCAAGCTTCACCAACCGCGACAAGGTGACAGTCCGCGGAGAAGCCTCTGATCTACCCACTCTATCACAGGAAGAGAGGCAGCCTATTTGCACAGGTGGGTCCCAGTGGCAATGATAATAACAGAGCAAATAACCCGAGCAGAGAAGAGAAAAATCACGCTGAGCCGCATGTCAAGTCATCCCAGCGGCATTCCAAATGGTACGACAAATATCAGCCAATTTGCAGATACGCAAGCTGTCACAAGCAGTGGTGATAATGGCCAGGTAATCTGTTTTAACATTGGTGACTGAGTAATAAATATTGACAGAAGCTAGCAATAATTCCCCCGCACTGCAGCGAGAAAGATTCAGCAAATAAACGTGACTGACTGGAGCCTCAGATAATGCTGCTGCTTCAAAGAAATATAGAAACATAGACAATGGGTGCAGGAGGAGGCCATTCGGCCCTTCGAACATGCTCTCTCGCTGCTCCCCCTCTGTGATTTCTCCTGCCCTCCTACTCTACGCTCCCTCTATCTTCCTGTCTCCACCTATATCCTTCCTTTGTCCTGCCCCCCTGACATCAGTCTGAGGAAGGGTCTCGACCCGAAACGTCGCCCATTCCTTCTCTCCCGAGATGCTGCCTGACCTGCTGAGTTACTCCAGCATTTTGTGAATAAATACCTTCGATTTGTACCAGCATCTGCAGTTATTTTCTTATACTGTGATCATGGCTGATCATCCACAATCAGTAACCTGTATCTGCCTTCTTCCCACATCCCCTTTGATTCCGCTATCCCCTAGAGCTCTATCGAACTCTCTTTCAAATTCATCCAGTGAATTGGCCTCCACTGCCCTCTGTGGCAGAGAATTCCACAAATTCACAACTCTCCGCCATTCAATCATGGCTGATCTATCTCTCCCTCCCAACCCCATTCTCCTGCCTTCTCCCCATAACCACTTGACACCCCGCACTAATCAAGAATATATCTATCTCTGCCTTAAAAATATCATTTGACTTGGCCTCCACTGCCCTCTGTGGCAGAGAATTCCACAGATTCACAACTCTCTGGGTGAAAAAGTTGTTCCTCACCTCAGTTTCATATTTCTAGGGTCCAGTTTCCGTGCTGAATAATTCCATGGCTCTTTAGACTTCAGACTTCCGAGGCACAGCGTGGAAACAGGCCCCTCCCTCGACCAACCGTGTCCCTGCCCGCCATTGATCACCCCTGCACACTAACACTATCCTACACACACCAGGGACAATTTACAATTTATACCCACGGGCGCTGTCTGTACGGTGTTTGTACGTTCTCCCCGTGATCCACGTGGGGTTTTCTCCGAGATCTCCGGTTTCCTCCCACGCTCCAAAGACGTGCGGGTTTGTAGGTTATTTGGCTTGGTATGTAAATGTAAAAATTGTCCCTAGTGTGTGTAGGATAGTGTTAGTGTGCGGGGATCGCTGGTCGGCGCGGACTCGGTGGGCCCGAAGGGCCTGTTTCCGCGCTGTATCTCTAAACTAAACTAAACTACATTAGTCGGCTGTGGAGGCCAAGTCAATGGATATTTGTAAGGTGGAGATTGACAGGTGCTTGATTACTAATTAAAGGGCGCTCTTTTAGAAAGGAGGTGAGGAAAAACTTCTTTAGTCAGAGGGTAGTTCATCTGTGGAACCCATTTCCGCAGAGGGCTGTGGAGGCCAAGCCAGTGGATATTTTTAAGGCAGAGGTAGACAAATTCTTGATTAGAACGGGTATCAAGGGTCATGGGGAGAAGGCAGGAAAATGGGATTAGGTGGCAGAGATCAGCCACGATTGAATGGCGGACTAGACTTGATGGGCCGAATGGCCTAATTCTACTCCTATAACCTTTGAACTTCGGTGTCAGAGGTCATTGGGAGAGGGCAGAGGAATCACAATCACAATCACAATCGCAATCACAATCACAATCACAATCACAATCACAATCACAATCACAATCACAATCATACCTTATTGGCCAAGTATGTTTTGCAACATACGAGGGACTTCATTTGCCGTACAGTCATAACAATAAAAAGCAACAGGACACACAACATACTTTTTAACATGAACCTCCACCACAGTGACCCCTCCACATTCCTCACTGTGATGGAAGGCAAAAAAAAGTCCAATCTCTTCCCTTCCTTGTCCTCCAGCGGTCGGGGGCCTTGAACCTTCCGTTGCCGGGACGATCTTGACCCGTAGCCGGCAGTGGGCCTTCCTCGTCGGGGCGATCCAACTCCTGCATCGGGGAGGGGGGAATCTCAGCTCCCCCGCGCCGGGCGATCTAACCCGGGTCGGAGCTAATCGAACCTAATGCGGCTTTTGGAGCTTTCCGACGTCGGTCTCGACCCGAGACTGCCAGCTCCACGATGTTAAAGTCCGCAGGCCGCTTTTGGAGCGTCGATCCAGGCAAGGGGTTGCACGCTCAGATGGTAAGTTGAGGACAGGGTTGAGAGGGAGAGATATATCAGCCATAGACAATAGACAATAGACAACAGTTGCAGGAGGAGGCCATTCGGCCCTTCGAGCCAGCTGCGCCATTCAATGTGATCATGGCTGATCATTCACAATCAGTACCCTGTTCCTGTCTTCTCCCCATACCCCCTGACTCTGTTATCTTTAAGCACTCTAGATTTAGATTTACATTTAGAGATACAGCGCGGAAACAGGCCCTTCGGCCCATCGAGTCCGCGCCGCCCAGCGATCCCAGCACATTAACACTATCCTACACACACTAGGGACAATTTTTTTTACATTTACCCATTCAATTAACCTACAAACCTGTACGTCTTTGGAGTGTGGGAGGAAACCGAAGATCTCGGAGAAAACCCATGCAGGTCACGGGGAGAACGTACAAACTCCGTACAGACGGCGCCTGTAGTCGGGATCAAACACGGGTCTCTGGCGCTGTGAGGCAGTAGATCTACTACTGCGCCACCGTGTTGCCCCAGTTTGGCTTGTCAAACAGGAGACAGGCCCTTAGTCCTAGCTTACCCACGTGGTCAGGATCGAACCTGAGTCTCCGGCGCTGCATTCGCTGTAAGGCAGCAACTCTACCGCTGCGCCACCGTGCCGCTCTCTATCTAGCTCTCTCTTGAAATCATCCAGAGAATTGGCTTCCACTGCCAATCTGAGGCAGAGAATTCCACAGATTTACAACTCTCTGACTGAAAACGATTATCCTCATCTCAGTTCTAAATGGCCTACCCCTTATTCTTAATTGATCTGCCAGAATAGACTTGAAGGGCCAAAAGACCCTTAATTCTGCTGCTATCACTTAACTGAACTTATGAACAGGGGTAATGGCACAAAAACATGAGTTGTAGCTAGCTTGTTGTAGCTACATAAAGAATATTCCTTTATAAGCACCAACAGGAGACCTGGAAACCACTCTGTCTTCTGTGCATAAGAATTAGCGAAGCGTGGATTTAGGCTGAACAAATTAAATCCCCCTCCTGCTTAGCACTCTGTTAAAATAAAATTGCTTCGTGTACTGAGATTTTAATTTGACTCTTTCCTAAAGACGGTAAAATATCAGTATGTTTCAGCCACCAGAGAGTCCTATTTAATTCTGCTGTTCCTTATTCAAGAATCACAGCGTGTACATTTCCCAGAGAAAGCCGCTAAGTGCTGGGCGGTCACGGTGGCGCAGCGGTAGAGTTGCCGCCTTACAGCGCTTGTTGCGCCGGAGACCCGGGTTCGATCCCGACTACGGGCGCTGTCTGTGTGGAGTTTGTACGTTCTCCCTGTGACCTGCGTGGGTTTTCTCCGAGATCTTCGGTTTCCCCCCTCACTCCAAAGACGTGCAGGTTTGTAGGTTAATTGGCTTGGTGAATGTAAAAATTGTCCCTAGTGTGTGTAGGATAATGCTAGTGTGTGGGGATCGCTGGTCGGCACGGACTCGGTGGGCTGAAGGGTCTTTGTTTCCATGCTGTATCTCTAAACACAACTCAGCGGGTCAGGCAGCGTCTCTGGAGAACATGGATAGGTGACGTTTCACAGAGTGCTGGAGTAACTCAGCGGGTCAGGCAGCATCTCTGGAGAACATGGATGGGTGACGTTTCACAGAGTGCTGGAGTAACTCAGTGGGTCAGGCAGCATCTCTGGAGAACATGGATGGGTGACGTTTCACAGAGCGCTGGAGTAACTCAGCGGGTCAGGCAGCATCTCTGGAGAACATGGATAGGTGACGTTTCGGGTCGGGACCCTTCTTCAGACCGATTGTGATGTTAGGGGGAGGGAGGTGGGAGGGCAGGACAAAGGAAGAGTCATAAAGGGTGGCACGGGTGCACAGCGGCAGAGTTGCTGCCTTACTGCACCAGAAAACAGAGTTCGATCCTGACTCTGGGTGTACCTGGAGAAAACCCACGCAGGTCACGGGGAGAACGTTCAAACTCCGTACAGACAGCACCCGCTGGCAGGATCGAACCTGGGTCTCTGGCGTTGTAAGTGCTGTAAGGCAGCAACTCTACCGCTGCGCCACCGTGCCACCATTTATAAACAGCCCTGGCTAGAGTGGATGTGGAGAGGATTCTTCCACCAGTGGGAGAGTCGACGACCAGAGGTCAGAGGACGTTCCTTTAGGAAGGAGATGAGGAGGAATTTCTTTAGTCAGAGGGTGGTTAATCTGTGGAATTCACTGCCACAGAAGGCTGTGGAGTCCAAGTCAGTGGATATTTTTAAGGCAGACATAGATAGATTCTTGATTAGTACGGGCGTTTGGGGTTATGGGGAGAAGGCAGGAAAATGGGCTTAGGAGGGAGAGATAGATCAGCCTAGATTGAATGGCGGGGCAGACTTGATGGGCCGAATGGCCTAATTTTTCTCCTATCACTTACAAACTTAATTATGAACCTGGGTCTGTGGCACTGTAAGGCAGCAACTCTACCATTGCATCACTGTATGCCAGGACTTTGTGTTTGCCTCAAAATTGCTTCCCTCATTATGATATCTAATATCTATTGTTTCATAACAGCTAAACTTTCTTAAATATGATAGGCCCGAATTCAATATGTCTGAAGTCCCCAGGCACATCAGAAACATATGCAATTCTTAAGGAATTGCACAGGCTGGATGCAGGAAAAATAGACAATAGACAATAGACAATAGGTGCAGGAGTAGGCCATTCAGCCCTTCGAGCCAGCACCGCCATTCAATGCGATCATGGCTGATCACTCTCAATCAGTACCCCGTTTTTTGGGGGAGTCCAGAACCAGGGTTCACAGTTTAAGAATAAGGGCTAGGCCATTTAGGACTGAGATGAGGAACATTTATTTCACCCAGAGAGTTGTGAATCAGTGGAATTCTCTGCCGCAGAAGGCAGTGGAGGCCAATTCACTGGATGTTTTCAAGTGAGAGTTAGATTTAGGTCTTGGGGCTAACGGAATCAAGGGATATGGGGAGAAAGTAGGAACGGGGTACTGATTGTGGATGATCAGCCATGATCACATTGAATGGCTGTGCTGGCTCGAAGGGCCGAATGGCCTACTCCTGCACCTATTTTTCTATGTTTCTATGAAACTCTTTGATGTGCGTCGGTACCTTTCTGATGCACAATCCCCCTGATATATGAATGCTTTTGCCAATGTAATTTTTGTTTCCTTCACTCTCAACATGTAATGGATTATCATGGACCAGAACCTCAACTATACCAGTTACATCATTCCCATGGCTACTAAAAGAACGAGAGAGCCATACAGCATAGAAAGAGGCCCTTCATCCCAACTTGCCCATGTCGACCAAGATACCTCATCCAGAGTTGCCCCGCCTGCCTACATTTGAGAGTGGTGCACGGTGGCGCAGCGGTAGAGTTGCTGCCTTACAAAGAATGCAGCGCTGGAGTCCCATGTTCGATTCCGACTACGGGCGCTGTCTGTACGGAGTTTGTACGTTCTCCCCGTGACCTCCGAGATCTTCGGTTTCCTCCCACACTCCAAAGACGTGCAGGTTTGTAGGTTAATTGGCTTGGTGTAAATGTAAAAATTGTCCCTAGTGCGTGTAGGATAGTGTTAGTGTGCGGGGTCGCTGGGCGGCACGGACCCGGCGGGCCGAAGGGCCAGTTTCCGTGCTGTATCTCTAAACTAAACTAAACTCAACTAAATTCACCTTCAACCTATGTCCGTGGGTCCTCGATTCCCCTACTCTAGGTAAGAGAATCTGTGCATCTACCTGATCTATTCCTCTCGTGAATGTTTAAGTGCTGCCTGCAAGTTATTTCCACTTTCTGTAAAGGTACCTTGTTTAGAATAAATGCATTAGTGTGCTCATTAGAAGCACACCAGTGCACTATTTCTCCTTTACCTGATTTGCGCTCCCCAGCTGTGTTAAGCTATTTAATCATTTGTTGCTACACGTTACTTACTTTTGTGAGACTCAGCTTTAGTTTAGCTTAGTTCAGAGATACAGCGCGGAAACAGGCCCTTCGGCCCATCGAGTCCGCGCCGACCAGCGATCCCCGCGCACTAACACTATCCTACACACACTGGGGACAATTTTACATTTATACCAAGCCTACAAACCTCTACATAAATATTGATTTCCTTAACTTCAAACAATCCCTCTCTCTCCATCCCTCCCCTGCCCAAGTCACACCAGCTCCTCGTTCTCATTAGCAAACAGCTAACTTTCGTATCTTTCGTTCATTTGTTCTGTATTTCTCTCTCCATCACCGTCTATACCTCTCGTTTCTGGAGTGTCGATGGAAACCGGTGTGACCGGAGAAAACCCACGCAGGTCACATGGAGCATAGAACAGAGAAAATAAGTGCAGGAGTAGGCCATTCCACCCTTCGAACCAGCACCACCGTTCAATATGATTATGGCTGATCATCTACATTCAGTATCCCGTTCCTGCCTTCTCCCCAAGTCCCTAGATTCCGTTAGCCCTGAGAGCTGTATCTAACTCTCTCTTAGACAATAGGCAATAGACAATAGGTGCAAGAGGAGGCCATTCGGCCCTTCGAGCCAGCACCGCTATTCAATGTGATCATGGCTGATCATTCTCAATCAGTACCCCGTTCCTGCCTTCTCCCCATACCCCCTGACTCCGCTATCCTTAAGAGCTCTATCTAGCTCTCTCTTGAATGCATTCAGAGAATTACCCTCCACTGCCTTCTGAGGCAGAGAATTCCACAGATTCACAACTCTCTGACTGAAAACGTTTTTCCTCATAACAGTCATAAATGGCCCACCCCCTTTATTGTTAAACTGTGACCTCTTGTTCTGGACTCCCCCAACATTGGGAACATGTTTCCTGCCTCTCACGTGTCCAACCCCTTAATAATCTTATACGTTTCGATAAGATCTCCTCTCATCCTTCTAAATTCCAGTGTATACAAGCATAGTCGCTCCAGTCTTTCAACATATGACAGTCCCGCCATTCCGGGAATTAACCTAGTAAACCTATGCTGCACGCCCTCTTGAAAACATCCAGTGAAATGGCCTCCACTGCCTTCTGTGGCAGAGAATTCCACAGATTCACAACTCTCTGGGTGAAAAAAGTTTTTCCTCATCACAGTCCTAAATGGCCCTCACCCCTTATTGTTAAACTGTGACCCCTGGTTCTGGACTTTCCCCCCAATTTTTACTGGAGCCAATTAACCTACAAATTTGTAAGTATCTGGAGTGCGGGAGGAAACCGGAGCACCCGGAAAAAACCCACGCAGGTCACGGGGAGAACGTACAAACTCCGTACTGACTAGCACCCGTGGTGGGGATCGAACCCGGTGCCTCTGGTGCCGTGAGGCATCGACTCAACCGCTGCGCCACCGTGCCGCACCCATTCGTTGTTAAGTACAGCAGCCACGTGGGTTTAATTGCCACAGAGATGAACAACAAGGCTCTGTTACAAGGTCTCAGTGTGTTTATCATTTCCAGATTTCATGGCCTGTAGAGAAACAAGCTGTCAGAGAATTTATTTATTTTTGAGCATGAAGCAGAATCCACAGATAATGAGCCCATAATTATAGACCGGCTTTTTTAAGATAAGGTAATAATGAAATGAAGTACAGCTAATGGGAAAAATAGCAATTTGCCGTGGCATCTGACATAATGTAATGAATTGGAGACGATCTCCGATCTTGACGCCTTAATTATTTGCCAGAAAATGCTTTCAATTTGTTTTTCAAAAGATCGACGTGAATTATAAAGTTAAGGAAATGAAACGTGTTAACATAGAAACATAGAAAATAGGTGCATTCGGCCCATCGAGCCAGCACCGCCACTCATTGTGATCATGGCTGATCATCCACAATCAGTAACCCGTGCCTGCCTTCTCCCCATATCCCTTGATTCCACTAGCCCCTAGAGTTCGATCTAACTCGCTGGATTAAATTCATCCAGTGAATTGGCCTCCACTGCCCTCTGTGGCAGAGAATTCCACAAATTCACAACTCCCTGTGTGAAAAGGTTTCTTCTCACCTCAGTTTTAAATGGCCTCCCCTTTATTCTTAGACTGTGTGGTCCCTGGTTCTGGACTCCCCCAACATTGGGAACATTTTTCCTGCATCTAGCTTGTCCAGTCCTTTTATAATTGTATATGTCTCTATAAGATCTTGCCCTCGGCCTAACATGCCCCTTGCCGACCACCTGCCCCTCATCCAAGCTGCTCCCATTTGCCAGCGTTTGGTCTATTCTCCTCACAGGCCGGCACGTTGGCGCAGCTTGTAGAGCTGCTGCCTCACAGCGCCGGAGTCCTGGGTTCGATCCTGACATCGGGTGCTGTATGTGTGTGTGTGTGTGTGTGTGTGTGTGTGTGTGTGTGTGTGTGTGTGTGTGTGTGTGTGTGTGTGGCGTTTGCACGATCTCCCCGTGACCTGCGTGGGTTTCCTCCCACATCCCAAAGACGTGCGGGTTTGTGGGTTAATTGGCCCTCTGGTGTGCTGGGAGTGGATGAGAAAGTGGGATAACAGACAAAACTAATGAGAGAGGGTGACCCAAAGTCAACATGGACTCGTTGGGCCGAAGGGGGCCTATTTCCTTGCTGTATCTCCAAACGCAACGAAGCTAAACTAAACTAACATTCATGTACCTGACCAAGAGACTTTTAAACGATGTCACTGCACCTGGTTCAATCACTTCCAACACGTGCAGGTTTGTAGGTTAATTGGCTTTTCTCCAGAGATGCTACCTGACCCGTTGAGTTACTCCAGCACTTTGTGCCTATCTTTGGCATGAACCATCATCTGCAGTTTACTTTGCTTCACACTTCAGAGATACAGCGTGGAAACAGGCCCTTCGGCCCACCGTTCACATGGGAGAAGTGTGGGAGGAGACCGGAGCACCCGGAGAACACCCACGCGGTTCCAGGTAGAAAGTACAAACTCCGTACGGACAACAGATGAGCGTTTGTCGGCACCGGGCCTGTACTCGCTGGAGTTTAGAAGAATGAGGGGGGACCTCATTGAATCTTACTGAGTAGTGAAAGGCTTGGATAGAGTGGATGTGGAGAGGATGTTTCCACTAGTGGGAGAGTCCACAGCCTCAGAATTAAAGGACTCTCCTTCAGGAAGAAGATGAGGAGGAATTTCTTTAGTCAGAGGGTGCTGAACCTGTGGAATTCTTTGCCAAGTCAATGGATATATTTAAGGCAGGAGATTCTTGATTCTTGATTCTAATAGATTCTTGATTAGTGCGCATGTCAAGGGTTATGGGGAGAAGGCAGGAGAATGGGGTTAGGAGGGAGAGATAGTTTGGCCGTGATTGAATGGCGGAGAGGACACGATGGGCTGAATGGCCTAATTCTGCTCCTCTGACCTTGTGACTTATGACCCCTAGTCAGGATGGAACCTGTGTCTCTGGCGTTGTGAGGCAGCAACTCTACCGCTGCGCCACCGTGTCGATGATAGCCTCCAAATACATAAAAGAAACTCACCAACGTGCAGCTCTGTCAGGATCGCTGCCTAGAAACACAGAACAACAGAAACATAGAAAAATAGGTGCAGGAGTAGGCCATTCGGCCCTTCGAGCCAACACCGCCATTCAATATGATCATGGCTGATCATCTAAAATCAGTACCCCGTTCCTGATTTCTCCCCATACCCCATGATCCCATTTGCCCCAAGAGCTACATCTAACTTCCTCTTGAGAACATCCAAATGAATCGGCCTCCACTGCCTTCTGTGGCAGAGAATTCCACAGATTCACAACTCTCTGGGTGATATATATTTTTCCTCAACTCAGTCCTAAATAGCCTTCCCCCTTATTCTTAAACTGTGACCCCCTAAGAGCTAAATCTAACTCTGTCGTGAAAACATCCAAACGAATCGGCCTCCACTGCCTTCTGTGGCAGAGAATTCCACACATTTCTCAACTCTCTGGGTGAAAAAGTTTTTTCACACCTCAGTTTTTAAATGGCCTCCCCTTTATTCTTAGACTGTGGAATAAGTTTGGAGTTTGGAGGTGCAGCGCGGAAACAGGCCCATCCGGCCCACCAAATCCACGCCGACCTGCGATCCCCGCACACTAAAGATATCCTACACAGACTGGCGCCCAACCCAGGCGACTATTTGCTTGCGTGCTAGACACAGAAGTAGATCTACAATTGCATATCACAATCGCTCCACACTCTTAAATCTATTCCCTCATCTCATCCAAAATGGCCTCCCCTTTATTCTTAGACTGTGTGTGGCCCCAGGCTCTGGACTCCCCCAAGATGGGGAACATTTTTCCTGCATCTAGCCTGTTGCAGTCATTCAGTCAGACTCATATCTCATAAAAACAGCTTCTTTCCACGAGTAGTAGCTCTACTCAACAACCAAAAGTCTGTTGTCTCTTTTTGCTCTGGTGGTTTATTTCACACACACGTTTAAAAAGTAATGTTGTATTTAAAATGTTTTAATGTTTCGTGCTTGATTCTTAATTGTTTAGACAATAGACAATAGACAATAGGTGCAGGAGGAGGCCATTCGGCCCTTCGAGCCAGCACCACCATTCACCGTGATCATGGCTGATCATTCTCAATCAGTACCCCGTTCCTGCCTTCTCCCCATACCCCCTGACTCCGCTATCCTTAAGAGCTCTATCTAGCTCTCTCTTGAATGCATTCAGAGAATTGGCCTCCACTGCCTTCTGAGGCAGAGAATTCCACAGATTCACAACTCTCTGACTGAAAAGGTTTTTCCTCATCTTAGTTCTAAATGGCCTACCCCTTATTCTTAAACTGTGGTCCCTTGTTCTGGACTCCCCCAACATTCGGAACATGTTTCCTGCCTCTAACGTGTCCAACCCCTTAATAATCTTATACGTTTCAATACAGTACGTTGGCACTGTTACTCGCGAGCGGGCGGGGCACCGAGGCACATTCCTTGTATGTGCACATACTTGGCCAATAAACTTTAAGGGCCAGTCCCAGTTATGCGGTTTTTAAGGCGACTGCCGGCGACTGTCAAAGTCGTAGCAGATCGCCGAAACTTTCTTTTACCCTACGACAATGACCACGACAATGACCGCGACAACGACCGCGACCGCGACCATGACCACGACCACGACCCCGACCACGACCACGACCACGACCACGACCACGACCAAGACCACGACCACGACCACGACCATGACCACGACCACGACAACAACCACGACCATGACCACGACAATGACCACGACAACGACCACGACAACGACCACGACAACGACCACGGCAATGACCACGACAACGAGCACGACAATGCCGAGTCAGGTCGATACAAGTTACTTTTTTTGTGAAACTAGCACCCGGCTAAGAGATTACACCGTCTTCGGAAACATCGCGAAATTCCCACGCTTACCTGACCGTCAAACTGTCTCCTCCAATCTACCCGTCAAATGTCCTGACGGTAAATACATTGGTCAAACAAAACTATCTTCTGGTATCTTCAAATGCCTTTTCTTAATTTAATATAACGTGCTTCTAAATGCATCTGTGACAACCTAGCAAACCTGGGGACAGCATGCGACAGACAGCGCCCGCAATAAGCTACGATACCTGGCGACAAGCCAGCTGTCGCCCAGAAATTTCTACCCGGAAAATGTTTCCGCGACAAACCGAGATCCGCTACGATTCATTGAAGACTCCTCACGATCATGCCCGCGACACCCCGGCGAACGTTCAGCGACAGCCTAGTCACCGGCAGTCACCTTAACATCGCCTAAGTGGGACAGGCCCTTTATTCATTCATTCATCTCTTTCGTCAAGCCCTTCAGTGGCCTCATGTTGTGGAGACTCTCATTCTCTGTTGAATACATCGTTCTCTGAACATCGCCACTTTAATTGCCCACCTATTGACGGTGGGCATTTTTGAAAACTGACAAATGTTGGACAATGAATCTCACGTTAATGACAGGGGGCGTTGGCAGGAACAAACCGTCTCTTGCACTGGTGTCTCGTAAGTGTTTTTCAAGTTCTTATATATATATATAAAACTCTTCTCTGGCTGTATACCTCTGACAATCTATCAGTGACTCATTGATTTTCATTCTTTGCACTTTCAAAGTGCACTTGGATGAATAAAACAAGCATTCGGGCAATCTAAACTGTCCTCTCCTCTGAAACGTCTCTTTTTGACTGTCGCCTAGATGGCAATTTGTCAGAAGGACTTGTGGGCTTGCGAAATAAATTGGGCTTGATAACTTGTAGTCACAGGGATTTCAAGCGATGTTAAATTTTCCACTTATTTCTAAAGCTTTAACCCCCAGTTATTGCCTCTTCATCCCTCCAGGTACAAAAGCTTCAAAGCACCAGATTCAAGAGCAGATTCCTCCCTGCTGTCAGTCTGAAGAAGGGCCTCGACCCGAAACGTCACCCATTCCTTCTCTCCTGAGATGCTGCCTGACCTGCTGAGTTACTCCAGTATTTTGTGAATAAGTACCTTCAATTTGTACCAGCATCTGCAGTTATTTTCTTATATTCCTCCCCGCTGTGATCAGGCCATTGAATCCGCCTCTTATAAACAACAAATGTATTCCCGACCTTCCAGTCTACTTCGCTGTGGCCCTTGCGATTTTTTTTTTTTTAACCTGCACTTTCATCGTAGCACAACACCAGTTACTGAACTCCACTTCCTTTGTCTTTTTGCATGAACTCTTGCACACATGTCTGGTATGAGTTTAACAATTGTGACAATCGTAAAAATTCAATCATATACTTGAAAGTGTACGCAGGTCCAAGGAACTGCAGATGCTCAAAAGCTCATAGGTTTTAGGAGCAGAGTTAGGCCGTTCGGCCCATCAAGTCTACTCCGCCATTCAATCATGGCTGATCTATCTCTCCCTCCTAACCCCATTCTCCTGCCTTCTCCCCATAACCCCTGACATCTTTCTGCTGGTGTACAAAAAAAGACCCAAAGTGCTGGAGTAACTCAGTGGGTCAGGCAGCATCTCTGTGGAGAACATGGATAGGTGACGTTTCACAGAGTGCTGGAGTAACTCAGCGGGTCAGGCAGCATCTCTGGAGAACATGGATAGGTGACGTTTCACAGAGTGCTGGAGTAACTCAGTGGGTCAGGCAGCATCTCTGGAGAACGTGGATAGGTGACGTTTCACATAGTGCTGGAGTAACTCAGCGGGTCAGGCAGCATCTCTGGAGAACATGGACAGGTGACGTTTTAGGTCCGGACCCTACTTCAGACTTTTGAATTTTTAGAGATACAATGCCGAAACAGGCTCTTCGGCCCACTGAGCCCGCACTGACCTGCGACCTACTAACACTATCCTACACACACTCGGGCCAATTAACAATTTTTATCAAAACCAATTAACCTACAAACCTGTACGTCTTTGGAGTGTGGGTGGAAACCAGAGCACCTGGAGAAAACCCACGCGGGTCATGGGGAGAACGTACAAACTACACCCATCAGGCTGTTAAACACTACAACCTCCAATTGACTGCAAACTACACAAACTTAAACTTAGAACTATGTCCTCAGGACCTCGATTCCTGTACTCTGGGCAAGAGACTCTGTGCGTCTACCCGATCTATTCCTCTCATGATTTTATACACCTCTATAATATCACCCCTCATCCTCCTGTGCTCCAAGGAACAGAGTCCTAGCCTGTTCAACCTCTCCTTGTAGCATTGTTTCTATGTGTGTTTGTGTTTATATATATATATATATATATACAGTGCATTCAGAAAGAATTCAGACCCCTTCACTTTTTCCACATTTTGTTACTTTACAGCCTTATTTTAAAATGGATCAAATTCTTTTCTTTTTTTTAAATCATCAATCTACACACAATACCCCATAATAAAAAAAATCAAAAACAGGTGTTTAGAAATTTTTGCAAAGTAATTAAAATAAATAACTGAAATACCACATTTACATAAGTATTCAGACCCTTTACTCAGTACTTTGTTGAGGCACCTTTGGCAGCGATTACAGCCTCAAGTCTTCTTGGGTATGACTCTACAAGCCTGGCACACCTGTATTTGGGTAATTTCTCCCATTTTTCTCTGCAGAGCCTCTCAAGCTCTGTCAGGTTGGATGGGGAGCGTCGATGCACAGCTATTTCCAGGTCCCTCCAGAGATGGTCGATCAGGTTCAAGGTTGGGCCATTCAAGGACATTCACAGACTTGTCACGAAGCCACTCCTATGTTGTCGTGGCTGTGTGCTTAGGGTCGTTGTCCTGTTGGAAGGTGAACCTCCGCCCCAGTCTGAGGTCCAGAACTCTCTGGAGCAGGTTTTCATTAAGGATCTCTGTGTACTTTGCTCCGTTCATCTTTCCCTCGATCCTGACTAGTCTCCCAGTTCCTGCCGCTGAAAAACACTCCCTCAGCATGATGCTGCCACCACCATGCTTCACCGTAGGTATGGTATTGGCCAGGTGATGAGTGGTGCCGCTTGGCATTCAGGCCAAAGAGTTCAATCTTATCATATCATATCATATCATATATATGCAGCCGGAAACAGGCCTTTTCGGCCCACCAAGTCCGTGCCGCCCAGCGATCCCCGCACATTAACACTATCCTACACCCACTAGGGACAATTTTTACATTTACCCAGCCAATTAACCTACATACCTGTACGTCTTTGGAGTGTGGGAGGAAATCGAAGATCTCGGAGAAAACCCACGCAGGTCACGGGGAGAACGTACAAACTCCTTACAGTGCAGCACCCGTAGTCAGGATCGAACCTGAGTCTCCGGCGCTGCATTCGCTGTAAAGCAGCAACTCTACCACTGCGCTACCGTTACCAGAGAATCTTGTTTCTCATGGTCTGAGAATCCTTTAGGTGCCTTTTGGCAAACTCCAAGTGGGCTGTCATGAGCCTTTTACTGAGGAGTGGCTTCCATCTGGCCACTCTACCATAAAGGCCTGATTGGTGGAGTGCTGCGGGTATAGTTGTCCTTCTGGAAGGTTCTCCCATCTTCACAAAAGAACTCTGGAGCTCTGTCAGAGTGACCATCGGGTTCTTGGTCACCTCCCTGACCAAGGCCCTTCTCCCCCGATTGCCGGGCGGCCAGCTCTATGAAGAGTCTTGGTGGTTCCAAAGTTCTTCCATTTAAGAATGTCGGAGGCCACTGTGCTCTTTGGACCTGTAATGCTGCAGAAATTGTTTTATACCCTTCCCCAGATCTGTGTCTCGACACAATCCTGTCTCGGAGGTCTGCAGCCAATTCCTTCGTCAGCATGGCTTGGTTTTTGCTCTGACATGCACTGCCAACCTTATATAGATAGACAGGTGTGTGCCTTTCCAAATCATGTCCAATCAATTTAATTTACCACTGGTGGACTCCAGTCAAGTCGTAGAAACATCTCAAGGATAATCAATGGAAACAGGATGAACATAAGCTCAATTTTGAGTGTCACTGCAAAAGGTCTGAATACTTATGCAAATGTGATATTTCAGTTATCTCTTTTTAGTTACTTTGCAAACATTTCTAAACACCTGTTTTCACTTTTTTAATTATGGGGTATTGTGTGTAGATTGATGATTTAAAAAAAAAGAATTTAATCCATTATAAAATAAGGCTGTAACGTAACAAAATGTGGAAAAAGTAAGGGGTCTGAATACTTTCTGAATGCACTGTAGATCAGCCAGGATTTGAATGGCGGACTGGACTTGATGGGCCGAATGGCCTAATTCTGCTCCTCGAATTTTTGAACTTATGACTCTATAAAGATGTTTTGCCAATTAGACCTTCTGGGACGTTTTTATTTTCAGTTTTCTCAGTTTCAGCCACAAAAAAACATTCATGCCCTTAGCATGAATGACTCTCACAGACTAACAGGTTTTAATGAAGTATATATATATATTTTTCCCCCACTTTGCTTCCTTTCAGCATTTACACTTTGCCTCGGGTCATCAAGGCCAACCATCAAAACAGAACACAGCTAATCTGGGTCAGCAACTCTCCTGATATATCCAATCAGTTGAATGAATACTTCATTGCCACACGAGACATGACACAGTGAAATTCTTTGCTTGCATCCCCAGGGTATGCAAATAGTCACCACACAAAGGGCACGGACAAAGTTACAAAGTAAGTTACCCAGATCCCCCTTTGTTCTTCCCCCCCTCCCTCACGGCGCCCCCCACGCCAGCTCCTCCTTTTGTTCCCCCATAGTGAAAACTTCGATGAAAATAGCCCGCTCAAATCTACTGGATTCCAGAATTAAAGAGCAGTCACGGTGGTGCAGTGGTAAAGTTGCTGCCTTGCAGTGAATCCAACGCCGGAGACCCGGGTTCCATCCCGACTACAGGGGTGCTGTCTGTACGGAGTTTGCACGTTCTCCCCGTGACCTGCATGGGTTTTCTCCGAGATCTTCGGTTTCCTCCCACACTCCAAAGACGTGCAGGTTTGTAGGTTAATTGGCTTGGTGTAAATATAAAAATTGTCCCTAGTGTGTGTGTAGGATAGTGTTAGTGTGCGGGGATCGCTGGTCGGCGTTAGAGGCAGGAAACATGTTCCCAATGTTGGGGGAGTCCAGAACAAGGGGCCACAGTTTAAGAATAAGGGGTAGGCCATTTAGAACTGAGATGAGGAAAAACTTTTTCAGTCAGAGAGTTGTGAATCTGTGGAATTCTCTGCCTCAGAAGGCAGTGGAGGCCAATTCTCTGAATGCATTCAAGAGAGAGCTAGATAGAGCTCTTAAGGATAGCGGAGTCGGGGGGTATGGGGAGAAGGCAGGAACGGGGTACTGATTGAGAATGATCAGCCATGATCACACTGAATGGCGGTGCTGGCTCGAAGGGCCGAATGGCCTCCTCCTGCACCTATTGTCTATTGTCTATTGTGTGTCCTGTTGCTTTTTATTGTTATGACTGTACGGCAAATGAAGTTGCTCGTATGTTGCAAAACATACTTGGCTAATAAAGTATGATTGTGTTTGTGACTGTGTTATCTGATCTGATTGGATAGCTTTCTCTGTACCTTGGTACACGTGACAATTCAATCCTTGACAATAATAGACCAGAACTATACATATACTCAAAGACACAAGGGTTCAGTCCAGGATAAAGGGCTCTCTTGCAGTTAATACAAAGTGACGTTGCAGACAATGGCCTAACATCAAGATATGCTCTGGGGCATTTTTGCGGAACTGTTGGCTCACACGTCGTATCTGAAACACCCTGGGTGAAATGGTAAGGAATCAAATGCGGAATGAAAACGTTTCCCTCAGGAGTTTCCGAAGAGATCTCGCTGTAACCACAGACGAGGGTTGAATTTTAAAATCACTTGACACCAGTCAAAACCAGCGCTCGTATTTCACAACATGCCTCGCTGTCGCGGCTGCAGAGAGATATAATTGTAGATTAAAAGGCTTCAGACACTTGAGCAGGCTAGGACTTCATTCCTTGGAGCGCAGGAGGATGAGGGGTGATCTCACGGAGGCGGACAAAATCATGAGATCGGGTAGAAGCTCTTTCCAGTCTTTTACCCAGAGTGGGGGAATCGAGAATCAGAGGACACAGGGTGAAGGTGAGGGGGGGGGGGGGGAGGAATTTAATAGGAACAGCAGGGGCAATTTTTTCACACAAAGGGTGACAATAGACAATAGACAATAGACAATAGGTGCAGGAGGAGGCCATTCGACCCTTCGAGCCAGCACCGCCATTCAATGTGATCATGGCTGATCATGGGTGGTGGGTGTATGGAACGAGATGCTGGAGGAGGTAGTTGAGGCAGGGACATTTACGAAGTATTTAGATCGGTACATGGCTAGGACAGGTTTAGAGGGATGCAGAATGGAAACAGGCCCTTCGGCCCACCAAGTCCGCTCCGACCAGCGATCCCCATACATTAGCAACACACTACACAAACCAGGAACAAGTTACACTTATACCAAGCCAATTACCCTACAGGCCTGGCACGCCTTTGGAGTGCGGGTGGAACCCGAAGATCTCGGGGAAAACCCATGCAGGTCACGGGGAGAACGTATAGACTCAGTACGTGGTCGGGATCGAACATGGGTCTCTGGCGCTGCAAGGGCTCCAGGGCGGCAACGCTACCGCTGCGCCACCGTGACACCCTGCTGCCTGACCTGCTGAGTTCCTCCAGCATTTTGTATTGTGTTAGAACCAACAGGGCAGTTAGGTGTTGCGCATCAGATCATAAGATCATGTGATAGGAGCAGAACTAGGCCCATCAAGTCAGCGGAAAGACAATACATGGTTACAATCGAGCCGTTTACAGTAGTGTACAGATACATGATAAGGGGAATAAGGTGAAGCCAGCAGAGTCTGATCAAGGGCAGTCCGACGGCCGTTTAAGAAGATTATAGTTCGAGTAAGAAACGTTGCTGTCGGAATACAGATATAAGAGTGTGGTGCGATTGTAATGTGTGTTTGTAGATCTGCTTCTGTGGCCGGCAACGCAAATAGTCGCCCTGGGTTGGGCAGCATCACAAGTGATAGGAACAGAATTAGGCCATTCGGCCCATCAAGTCTACTCCGGCCATTCAATCACGGCTGATCTATCTCTCCCTCCTAACCCCCCCCCATTCTCCTGCCTCCTCCCCATAACCCCTGACCCCCATACTAATCAATAATCTATCTATCTCTGCCTTAAAAATATCCACTGACTTGGCCTCCACAGCCTACTGTGGCAAAGAATTCCACAGATTTACCACCCTCTGACTGAAGAAATTCCTCCTCATCTCTTTCCTAAATTTAATCTTTAGAATAGAGATCATAGTCTTTAATTCTGAAGGCTGTGACCTCTGGTCCTAGACTCCCCAACTAGTGGAAACATCCTCTCCACATCCTTCTGTGGCGGTGAGTTCCACAGATTCACCACCCTTTAACTAAAGAAAATCCTCCTCATCTCCTTCCTAAAAGACTGTCCTTTAATTCTGAGGCTGTGGCCTCTGGTCCTGGACTCTCCCACCAGTGGAAACATCCTCTAGCCCAGCATGGAATAGATGCGGTTGAAGTGTGGGCGGTCACGGTGGCGCAGCGGTAGAGTTGCCGCCTTACAGCGAATGCAGCGCCGGAGACCCGGGTTCCATCCCGACTACGGGCGCCGTCTGTACGGAGTTTGTACGTTCTCCCCGTGACCTGCGTGGGTTTTCTCCGAGATCTTCGGTTTCCTCCCACACTCCAAAGACGTGCAGGTTTGTAGGTTAATTGGCTGGGCAAAAGTAAAAATTGTCCCTAGTGGGTGTAGGATAGTGTTAATGTGCGGGGATCGCTGGGCGGCGCGGACCCGGTGGGCCGAAGGGCCTGTTTCTGCGCTGTATCTCTTTAAAGTCTATCTCAATCCGTCTTTAACGTGGACTATTACATTGACATATTTGGAGATTATTTACAAAGGATCAACTTCATTCTGAAAGATGTGAGCTTTTGTTGTTTGCTCTTGTTATAAGGCAACAGTAAAGACTTCCTACTGTAAGTAGATTACTGACATGGTCATTGTTAGTTTAGCAAATTGATATATTAAACTTTAAATAAAATCTGATGTGGTGTCTCTGGGTCAATTGAAGATTTAAAATGAAATCTTAGTGACTGTGGTCCTTTATCTGAAGGTCATTTTAAGTCATTTTTCCAAGAATGCCTTATCTCACCAGGCCCAATCCTCAAACGTTAACTAGGTTTCAAAGGGTAAATAAAAATAACAACTTGCACCTCGTTGCATTTAATAGAATAAAATTGGTACAGCTTATATTCAGCCAAAACATTATGACATAGAAACATAGAAACATAGAAAATAGGTGCAGGAGTAGGCCATTCGGCCCTTCGAGCCTGCACCGCCATTCAATATGATCATGGCTGATCATCCAACTCAGTATCCCGTACCTGCCTTCTCTCCATAACCCCTGATCCCTTTAGCCACAAGGGCCACATCTAACTCGCTCTTAAATATAGCCAATGAACTGGCCTCAACTACCTTCTGTGGCAGAGAACTCCACAGACTAACCACTCTCTGTGTGAAGAAATGTCTTCTCATCTCGGTCCTAAAAGACTTCCCCCTTATCCATAAGCTGTGACCCCTAGTTCTGGACTTCCCCAACATCGGGAACAATCTTCCCGCATCTAGCCTGTCCAACCCCTTAAGAATTTTATATGTTTCTATAAGATCCCCCCTCAGTCTTCTAAATTCCAGCGAGTATAAGCCTAGTCTATCCAGTCTTTCTTCATATGAAAGTCCTGCCATCCCAGGGAAAGTCCTGCCCAATAGGCTGTTGGTCCTCCGTGTGCCGCCAAAACAGCACCGACCTGCCGATGCATGGACTCTACAAGACCCCCGAAGGTGTCCTGTGGTATCTGGCACCAAGACATTAGCAGCAGATCCTTCCAAGTCGTGTAAGTTGTGAGGTGGAGCCACCGTGGATCGGACTTGTCGAACCAGCACATCCCACAGATGCTCAATCGGATTGGGATCTGGAGAATGTGGAGGCCCGGGCAACACTGTGAACACTTCATCATGTTCCTCAAACCATTCCCCAACAATGTGTGCAGTGTGGCAAGGCGCATTATCCTGCTGAAAAAGGCCACTGCCATCAGGGAATGCCATTGCCATGAAGGGGTGTACCTGGTCTGCAACGATGTTTAAGTAGGTGACACTTGTCAAACTGACGTCCACATGAATGGCCGGACCCAGGGTTTCCCAGCAGAACATTGCCCAGAGCATCACACTCCCTCCACCGGCTTGTCGTCTTCCCACAGTCGGTTCGGACCAGACGGGATAGCCTTCGTTGCCCTCGCGCATCGATGAGCCTTGGGCGCCCAACACCCTGCCTGTCGCCGGTTTGTGGTTTGTCCCTCCTCGGACCACTGTCGGTAGGTACTCACCACTGCTGACCGGGAGCACCCCACAAGCCTTGCCGTTTCAGAGATGCTCTGACCCAGTTGTCTGGCCCATAACAATTTGGCCCTTGTCAAAGTCGCTCAGGCCTTTACTCCTGCCCACTTCTCCTGCATCCAACACATCAACTTCAAGAACTGACTGTTCACTTGCTGCCTAATATATCCCACCCCATGACAGGTGCCATTGTAATAAGATAATCAATGTTATTCGCTTCACCTGTCAGTGTTTCGGCTGATCGGTGTACAAGAATGATCCCAGGAATTAGTGGGTTAACATGTGATGAGCGTTTGTCAGCACTGGGCCTGTACTCAGTGGAGTTTAGAAGGATGAGGGGGGACCTCATTGTAACTTAGCGAATACAGTGGATGTGGAGAGGATGTTTCCACTAGTGGGAGAGTCCAGGACCAGAGGGCACAGCCTCAGAATTAAAGAGCGTTCCTTTAGGAAGGTGATGAGGAAGAATTTCTTCAGTCAGAGGGTGGTGAATCTGTGGAATTCTTTGCCACAGAAGGCTGTGGAGGCCGTCAGTGGATTACAATTACTCTCAACCATCACTGCACTCTACTGTTTTGGTCGGACTACACAGAGCAGAGGAATTATTGTTCAGAAGCCTTGGGCTCAGCGGCAGAGTTGCTGCCTGACAGAGCCAGAGACCCGGGTTCAATCCCAACTACGGGTGCCGTCTGTACGGAGTTTGTACGTTCTCCCCGTGACCTGCCTGGGTTTTCTCCGGGCGCTCCGGTTTCCTCCCACACTCCAAAGACGTGCAGGTTTGTAGGTTAATTGGCTTCGGTAAAAATTATAAATTGTCCCTTGTGTGTGTAGGATAGTGTAGGTGGGCGGGGATCGATGTTCAGGGTGGACTCGGTGGGCCGAAGGGCCTGTTCCCACGCTGTATCGCGAAAGTCTAAAGTAAGATCAACCCTCAACCTCCCTTGTTCCTGAGAAAGCAAGCCATTCTCTCCCCAAAACGGGAGACCTCCAATACAGGCAACGTTCTGGTGATGCTACTACATCCAGTCTCCCTTTGAATAGCGAAACACTGGGTAAAAACTGGGGACATGTTTTCCCCATCCTCCCTCCCTCCCTCCCAGCCTCCCTCCCTCCTTCCCTCCCTCCATCTCCCCTCCCTCCAAACACAGATGCCCTGGGGAAAAATGGGAAATGTTTTCCCCTCACTCCTGCCCTTCGCCTCCCTCCCTCCCTCCCTCCCTCCCTCCCTCCCTCCCTCCCTCCCTCCCTCCCTCCCTCCCTCCCTCCCTCCCTCCCTCCCTCCCTCCCTCCCTCCCTCCCTCCCTCCCTCCCTCCCTCCCTCCCTCCCTCCCTCCCTCCCTCCCTCACTCCCTCCCTCCCTCCCTCCCTCCCTCCCTCCCTCCCTCCCTCCCTCCCTCCCTCCCTCCCTCCCTCCCTCCCTCCCTCCCTCCCTCCCTCCCTCCCTCTCTCCCTCTCTCCCTCTCTCCCTCTCTCCCTCTCTCCCCATCCCATCCCATCTCTCCAAACAGAGAACCCCTGGGGAAAAACTAGGGAAATATTTTCCCCTCACTCCTGCCCTTCACCTTCCTTCCCTTCCCCTTCCTTCCCCTTCCTTCCCTTCCCTCCCTTCCTTCCTTCCTTCCCTCCCTCCCTCCCTCCCTCCCTCCCTCCCTCCCTCCCTCCCTCCCTCCCTCCCTCCCTCCCTCCCTCCCTCCCTCCCTCCCTCCCTCCCTCCCTCCCTCCCTCCCTCCCTCCCTCCCTCCCTCCCTCCCTCCCTCCCTCCCTCCCTCCCTCCCTCCCTCCCTCCCTCCCTCCCTCCCTCCCTCCCTCCCTCCCTCCCTCCCTCCCTCCCTCCCTCCCTCCTGCCCTTCGCCTCCCTCCCTCCCTCCCTCCCTCCCTCCCTCCCTCCCTCCCTCCCTCCCTCCCTCCCTCCCTCCCTCTCTCCCTCTCTCCCTCTCTCCCTCTCTCCCCATCCCATCCCATCTCTCCAAACAGAGAACCCCTGGGGAAAAACTAGGGAAATAGTTCTGCCCTTCACCTTCCTTCCCTTCCCCTTCCTTCCCCTTCCTTCCCCTTCCTTCCCTTCCCTCCCTCCCCTCCCTCCCTCCCTCCCTCCCTCCCTCCCTCCCTCCCTCCCTCCCTCCCTCCCTCCCTCCCTCCCTCCCTCCCTCCCTCCCTCCCTCCCTCCCTCCCTCCCTCCCTCCCTCCCTCCCTCCCTCCCTCCCTCCCTCCCTCCCTCCCTCCCTCCCTCCCCCCCAGAGGGAGTGTTGCCAATTACCGCTGGCACTGCCAGCTTTAACAGGCCCCGCTAATCTGTTCGGAGGCCAGGAATGGAGCGCTTGCCACGACTGGGTCTGCTGGCTGGAGAATCCCAGCGTCCCGGACACCATGGCCCCAGGGATTGTCTTTGAGAATAACGCTGGGCCAGCAAGCCGCCACACGTCCCGGTCGGAGGCAGCTGCCTGCTCCTCAGTCCTTCATTCGCACGCTAAATACCTTTCAAGACTGACTGACTCTTTGACCCACCGTTCGTAGTAGGCGGTAGGAAAGTAACAACTGCTTTGGAAATGTAGTCGGCATGAAGCATGTTACAGCTCGTAACCTGCGAGAATATTTCCTCACAGGGCCTCTTCCAAATTCTTGACTTCCTCCATTGAAGTTGACTTTGCAGGAGGACTTTCTTAGAAACACAGAAAATAGGTGCAGGAGGAGGCCATTCGGCCCTTCGAGCCAGCACCGCCATTCATTGTGATCATGGCTGATCGTCCACAATCAGTAACCCGTGCCTGCCTTCTCCCCATATCCCTTGATGCCACTATCCCCTAGAGCTCTATCTAACTCTCTTTTAAATTCATCCAGTGATTTGGCCTCCACTGCCCTCTGTGGCAGAGAATTCCACAAAATCAAAACTCTCTGGGTGAAAAGGTTTTTTCTCACCTCAGTTTTAAATGGCCTCCCCTTTATTCTTAGACTGTGTGGCCCCTGGTTCTGGACTCGCCC
The DNA here is from genome assembly GCF_053455715.1 of Rhinoraja longicauda. Taxonomy (NCBI): domain Eukaryota; kingdom Metazoa; phylum Chordata; class Chondrichthyes; order Rajiformes; family Arhynchobatidae; genus Rhinoraja; species Rhinoraja longicauda. Next base: position 4,313,258 of record NC_135963.1, read on the forward strand.
AACATGGGGAACATTTTTCCTGCATCGAGCTTGTGTAATCCTTTTATAATTTTATATGTCTGGCGGTCACGGTGGCGCAGCGGTAGAGTTGCCGCCTTACAGCGAATGCAGTGCCGGAGACTCAGGTTCGTTCCTGACTACGGGCGCCGTCTGTACGGAGTTTGTACGTTCTCCCCGCGACCTGCGTGGGTTTTCTCCGAGACCTTCGGTTTCCTCCCACACTCCAAAGACGTACAGGTATGTAGGTTAATTGACTGGGTAAATGTAAAAATTGTCCCCAGTGTGTGTAGGATAGTGTTAATGTGCGGGGATCGCTGGGTTGCGCGGACCTGGTGGGCCAAAGGGCCCGTTTCCCTGCTGTATCTTTAAAGTCTAAAAAGTCACGACTGCTTGAGTCAAGACTGAGCCCTAACGTCACGTCTACCATCTTTCCTGACTTCCTTTATTAAGCATGAGTGCGGCACGGTGGCGCAGCGGTAGACCTGCTGCCTAACAGCACCAGAGACCCGCGTTCGATCCCGACCACGGGCGCTGTCTGTACGGAGTTTGTACATTCTCCCCGTGACCTGCGTGGGCTTTCTCCGAGATCTTCGGTTTCCTACCAAACTCCAAAGACGTGCAGGTTTGTAGGCTAATTGCCTTAGTACAAAATGTAAAACTGTCCCTTGTGTGTGTGTGTAGGATAGTGTTAGTATTTGGGGTGTTCGCTGGTCGGCACTAGGGTTGCCAACTGTCCCGTATTAGCCGGGACATCCCCGTATTTGGGGCTAAATTGATTTGTCCCATACAGGACCACCCTTGTCCCGTATTAGGCCCAGGAGGCACTGTAGGCCCGGACACTGTAGGCCCGGACACTGTAGGCCGGGGGGGGGGGGGGGGGGGGGGGGGGCTGTAGGCCCGGACACTAGGCCCGGGGGGCGCCGTAGGCCCGGACACTGTAGGCCCGGACACTGTCGGCCCGGACACTGTAGGCCCGGACACTGTAGGCCCCGTCACTGTAGGCCCGGTCACTGTAGGCCCGGTCACTGTAGGCCCGGACACTGTATGCCCGGTCACTGTATGCCCGGACACTGTAGGCCCGGTCACTGTAGGCCCACTGTAGGCCCGGACACTGTAGGCCCGGACACTGTAGGCCCGGACACTGTAGGCCCGGACACTGTAGGCCCGGTCACTGTAGGCCCGGCCCGGTCACTGTAGGCCCGAACACTGTAGACCCGGACACTGTAGGTCCGGACACTGTAGCTCCCGACAGTTTAGGTCCCAATACTCCAGGTTTCTGCCATTCTAGCTCTGAACAGTGTAAGCCCGGAGGCCCGGGCACCGCCAAACGGAGGTTGCGTAGTAACCCGACTACCGGCCCGGGCGGCCGCCATTGGTGGAGCGGGAGCACGTGGCCACTGGCTGGTTGAGGTCACGTGGGGCGTGGGGCGGTGACGCCACCCTTTGTCCCTTATTTGGGAGTGAGATAGTTGGCAACCCTGGTCGGCGCGGACACGGTGGGCCTGTTTCCGTGCTGAAACATCTCTAAACTGAACTAAACCAAAAAGTGTAGCCCGAGACCTTGGGAAAAGCCCTTTCTCTCGGTGATGCCTTTGATCACTTGGCGAAGCAGATGAAATTATTTCCTGCAGATGGAAAGGGGAGAAAATAAAAACGATTTGGCTTCCATTAAAAGCTGCAGGTTTCAGTCATAAACTTTGATGGTTCCTCACTGTCTTCGCATGTGGCCTTGTTAAAATGACAGGCCGTGGAATCCCACTGTGACAGCCCTGTTGCTCTTACCTCCCGAGCCAAGACACCACACAAAAGGAGGATGGGGAGGGGATGGCGTGAGGCGTGAGGGGAGGAGGGAGTGTTTTGCTGCTCCGGTTCATCTCTGGGTGTTGAGTATTCCAGACTCATGTGATGCATCCACTCTCTGCTGTTCCATTAACATAGAAACATAGAAAATAGGTGCAGGAGGAGGCCATTTGGGCCCTTCGAGCCAGCACCGCCATTCATCGTGACCACGGCTGATCATCAACAATCAGTAACCCGTGCCTGCCTTCTCCCCATATCCCATGATTCCACTAGCCCCTAGAGCTCTATCAAAACACTCTTTTAAACTTGTCCAGTGAATCGGCCTCCACTGCCCTCTGTGGCAGAGAATTACACAAATTCACAACTCTCTGGGTGAAAAAGTTTTTCTTCGCCCTCAGTTTTAAATGGGTTCCCCTTTATTCTTGGACATTAGGCTGCATCAGCAGTGAAAATCCATTCACAAACAAATAACCACCGTCTAAAATGTACCGTAGATCCACAAGAAATGAGTGGGCGGACAAAACAAATTAAAAATTGTCCAACAGAGGTTATAAGGATAAGAACCGTGAACTGTTTTGGTTCCTCTCAGGAATAGGGCATTAGAGATGCAGTGCGGATATGGGGAGAAGGCAGGAACGGGTACTGATTCTGGATGGTCAACCACGATCATAGTGAATGGCGGTGCTGGCTCGGAGGGCCGAATGGCCAACTCCTGAACCTATTTTTTGCTATGTTTCTGTTTCTATTTTTAGAAACAACTGGACCAAGTTCCTCCCCTCTCCCCCCCACTCACCTACATACCCCCTCAACCCCCTCTCCTCCCCACCCCCCCCACTCACACACTCCATCCCCCTTATACCCTCCTCCCCTACCCCCTCCCTCACCCACTCCACCCCCCCTCAACCCCCCTCCGCCACTCCCCCCACACCCACTCCATCCCCCCTTCAACCCCCTTTCCTCCCCTCCACTAACCCACTCCATCCCCTTCAACCCCACTCCTCCCCTCCCCCCCACTCACCCACTCCATCGCCCCCCCCAACCCCCCTCCTGCCCTCCCCCTCTCACTTCCTCAACTCCCCTTATACCTCCCCCCCACTCACCCACTCCAAGCCCCTCCCCTCCCCCTCCCCCCCTCACCCACACCATCCCCCTTCAACCCCACTCCTCACCTCCCCCTCACTTTCACAACCCCCCTTATACTCCCCTCCCCACTCACCTATCCCCCCCCCTCAACCCCCCTCCTCCCCTCCCCCCCCACTCACACCACTCCATCCCCCTTATACCCCTCCCCCCTCCCTCACCCACTCACTGATGAAAAATAATTGAACCAATAACCAAAGAGAGCAATGAATTCCACAGAATGGTGCAGTCGGCTCGACGGGCCGAATGGCCTCAGTCTGTGACTTACGAACTTTAGTTTAGTTGAGTTTAGTTCAGTTTAGAGATACAGCGGGGAAACAGGCCCTTTTTGGCCCACCGGGTCCGCGCCGACCAGCGATCCCCGTACATTAACACTATCCTACACCCACTGGGGACAATTTTTACATTTACCCAGCCAATTAACCTACAAACCTGCACGTCTTTGGAGTGTGGGAGGAAACGGAGATCTCGGAGAAAACCCACGCAGGTCACGGGGAGAACGTACAAACTCCGTACAGACGGCACCCGTAGTCGGGATGGAACCCCGGGTCTCCGGCGCTGCATTCGCTGTAAGGCAGCAACTCTACCGCTGCGCCACTGTGCCGCCCTATGGATAATAATAATAAAATTTATAATAATAATTAAATTGTATTTGTCATATGTAGGTTGGCACAGGGTCAACGATACAATGAAATGTATTTGACAAGACAACGGGTCACCTCAGCAGTAATATTCCAAGGATAAATAAGATAAAAATGACATTAGTAAGGTACAAAGACAATATTAAAAATAGGTAAAAAGACAATATTAAAAATAATCAACATATATGATGTGAAATGTGTTTGAGTTCAGAAGCCTGATGGCCTGATGGTAGAAACTGTTCTTAAGTCTGGTGGTACGTGCAGCCATACTTCTGTATCGTCTGCCTGACAGTAACAAGGAGAACAGCCTGCGTGCTGGGTGGCTGTGGTCCTTGATGATGCTGCGTGCCTTCCGCAGGCACCGCCGGTAGAAGATGGCCGGGAGACAGTTGCCAGTGATGTGCTGTGCCGTCTTCCTTCACCACTCTCTGTAGTGATTTGTGGCTGTGGGCAGAACAGTTCCCATACCAGACTGTAATGCAGCCCGTCAGCAGGCTCACGATGGTGCGTCTGTAGAAGTTTAGAAACATAGAAACATAGAAAATAGGTGCAGGAGTAGGCCATTCGGCCCTTCGAGCCTGCACCGCCATTCAATATGATCATGGCTGATCATCCAACTCAGTAACCTGTACCTGCCTTCTCTCCATACCCCCTGATCCCTTTAGCCACAAGGGCCACATCTAACTCCCTCTTAAATATAGCCAATGAACTGGCCTCAACTACCTTCTGTGGCAAAGAATTCCACAGATTCACCACTCTCTGTGTGAAGAAATGTTTTCTCATCTCAGTCCTAAAAGACTTCCCCCTTATCCTTAAGCTGTGACCCTGGTTCTGGACTTCCCCAACATTGGGAACAATCTTCCCGCATCGAGCCTCTCCAACCGTTTGTGTGGATGCTGGCGTTTCATGCCAAACGT